>NW_019103036.1:71028-313519 GCF_001856785.1 Myzus persicae | reverse complement strand
AACAATAATTATAATATTTTTATTATTATTTCCTTATTATAGTGGGTCCAGTGGTTAGTTCGCTCGTTCGATGCTGTCTGATGAACATTTCAGACGTATCGTCGACGTTGCAGCTAGCGAACGCCAACCATTAGTATTTAGTGTCGTGCAATAAAAATGCTAGTCGACATACGATGTTAATATACCCGACTCGTTGTAGTCGGCAGTCGGTGATAAACGGTGCCACGCCGTCTCTTGCAAAAGCTGCAGAGTACAATATAAGCCACGCATCGTTTACTGCGAACCACGCAATATAATAATATAGTAATCATTACTCTATTGTTTCGTACCTCAAACGTATTTCATTTCAAATTCGTACGGCAGCTTAATCAACTTTGACTGTCAGCTTTGATCATACAAGCCCGTATAAACACACTGCACGCGTCATAATAAAATTTTGTGCAACCACAATAATTTGTATTTTAAAAGAGACCCCAGCCAAAAACATTCATAAATAACCAATTTAAACGTACACGAATTAACGAATTACAATGTAAGTATAATAAAATATTAGCAGTTAGTGCATACTTACTAATTATTATAATATTAAACTTATTAATAATAGTCCAACTGCAAATCCATAAGTAAACTAATAATAACATCCACCGTCCACTATGCGTACCTATTTAAATATTGGTAGCTCCATAAATTATGGTACGTACTGTGTTGTTTTTTATCATTCAACTTAATTTTTTTGACAATTATACACAGTGATAACTGTGATAAAAAAATAACCATGGTTATGCTCAACGTTTATAAATCTGCTAGCTGCTAGCTGGCTCTCAATACATATTTTTCTAAACCACAATAACTAATTATTAATAAAATATAAATTAAATAAATTATGATATCTCATATCTCGTTCATTTTCATGAAAATTCAAGGATATTATGTTGGTACTTACCGCTCTGTGTATTCCACTTTAAAAAAAGGGAGGTGGGTGCGCTAAAATTCTGAAAAATTAGTTTAAGTATTGCGTCCTCTCCCCTCCCCAAGTCGATCACTGAGAGGAACCTGCAGTGAATAACTTGCCAAATGACCGATGAGCGTAATATCTCGAAGCTCCGCTCTCGGGAAGCGGATGACGCGTTTCGTTGGCCCGGAAGTGTGTTAATACTCGCAAACGTACGCTTACACGTGTTCAAAACTCGTTCGCTTAAATGTCATCGCACTGCACAACAATTTATAAAGTAGGTTAGTTTACGACGCTGCAAAAACGGTTTGAAAGCTCGACAAAGACACCGCGTTTTCCTGAGACTGCAGACTGAACGACGAAGGAAATTATCGCAGTTACCCCGCTAACATACACGTACGAGTACAATTTTATTATATTTTCCATTTGACTGTCTAGTAGGTGGTTCATAGGTGCACAACTCGATGTAACGTCATGTCAATAACCAAATTAGTTTTCCATTTAGTTGGTGTTTACAACTTCTATAGTCGTGTCGTGTGGTAGGACGTACCACAAGTCCACAACACTGACGCCGTTGTCATTTTTTTATTAAAATTGATACTAAATTCCTAACCAGTACCTAAATGAGTTTAACCAAACTGTCAAAAGTTGAATACTACTATAATTAATATTTAAGTACTTGGTAAGAGTAAATAAGAATAAATAATAATAGAACAGAAGCTACGGGAAATATAGCTATTATACATAAATCGCAAAGTGTGTGGATAAAACCTATTGCGACTGATTTTGACAATTTAAGGAAGATTTAGATGATAGATTGAACCAGTTATTTTAAGATGGCTCACCCACTATAAATAATATTAAAACTATAACCGCATATTGTTTATTTCTGCTTCCAAAATTACTTATCAAATCTACCGAATCATCCTAAAACCTACATTATAACCATCTCGGTTTTATTTATTCTAGCTCAATATCGGGTAATATAGCTGGTAAAACACCTTTATAGGCAATATATTTATACAACTATTTCCAAAAGTTAATTTTTATAGGTAAATTAGATTTTCGGTAAATATGTTAATTTGTCAACGAATTCAAGCCTTGTACATTGTAATATGATTATTTTTGTATCCATTACGTTTCTTATCCCATTTTTGTTTTATATGTTCGTAGTATAGAATTTTGTGAATATATACAATAAAGTAAATTAAATAAAAATCCACGACATTTTAGTTATTATTAATGCTGCACGCTACTCGGCCACACAAAAAATAAATCTGGAATGCAATTCGATTGTTATGTTTTTTATAATCTTCATCTGCCGCACGCGATTTTGACGCGTCTATATAAAACATTATCGTTCTTTCGTACACTCACATTTTCCGTATTTCACGACCAACCGTGCATAATATAATATACCAATTTCGTTCGGCACATCGTTTGGAATCGATTTCACAAATATTTCATAAACCCACGGGCCACGTCCCGCCGACTCACCACAGCTATATTGCAGTACTCTGAATTTAGTATTGCATATTGAAAAATAAAAATAAAATCACATAAATATGTTAGGTAAGAGGTAAAAGTGGATGATACCATGTGAAACTAGGGCCATGGTCGATAAACAACTTGATAGAGGTACAACCACAATCGTTGGCAATGCGTTTTTTATATGTAATAATATGATAGACGGATCATGTGTGAATAATATTTGCAAAAACAAATATTTAATTTTACCACTGTAAATCATCTGTATGAAAGAGAAATAACCATGTATCACTGGTAGCGTAAAAACAGTTTTTTCTTGTTTTCTCAGAATTACCTTTTATGGACTTACGTCATTTCCCAAATGGGTGGTTCAATTGGGATAAAGATAAATGTATCAATTAGACGCCTAATTATTAGTTGTCTAATTTGTTTTGAATAGTTTTAATAACTCATTAATTTATATACTAATAATAATATTATAAAATAAAAATTGTGCATATTGTTACCATATTACTCAATTTAAAGTTGTGATCAAAGTGTCACAACTGATGCACAAATATTCACCATTTCCTATTCGACGAATCCATTTGAAAACAATAAATTACATCAACTATGGTCAATTATATTGTGGAAGCTTCAAAAATATTAAACGAAATGCACAAATTCCAACAAAAAAAAATGTTTTAAATTATTTTTTATGTCGGTATTTTCTAAATTTGATTTGCCGTAATTATGTACTACCCTAAATTGATTAGCCGCCGTAGAGACTCCGAAGAAAGGCACTACCTAATCTAAGGCTTGTCGTGTGGTCGCCACCAGCACGACGAAATTATCATCACAAGTCGTACAACAACTTTTAGGAATTGAATAAGTTGATTTTTTTCCTCGGCGAGAGTTTTCGCACGACGACGCAATGACGTGTCGTCGCCACGCTTATAGATTACGGAAAAACCCGTCGAGTCCGGAGATTAACGACAAGAAAACGTCGACCGCGATGACGTGACAGCGGTTTAGACGCGGTTTGGACGTTTTTCTATTACCACTCGGCGAGGGGTTTTGGTGCCGACGTGCCGCCCCGGCGGAGCCGCAGCTGCTGCAGCCGTTTTGTGCCATCCGCGCACAGTAGTGGTTTTCCGCCATCGAGATCAGTGATGCCAAACACGTAGCCCGCTAACGCCCCGCGGTCTGTAGATCTGTGCCCAAGTAAATATTAATATCGCGCGACAAAGTGAACGGACAGTATTAAATCGAATTCAATATTTTTTTTCGCCTACTTAATATCATACTTTTTTTTTATATCTATATCTTCAAGATTTCTTGGTTGTGAAAAGATTGTTGTCTCTTCGGCTAAATACGGGCATTCGAGAAGGAGGTGTGTTGTAGATATTAATGATGTGTGGCAGAATTCGCTATTTTTCATTTATTTATTTAACATGCAGCTGATGATTAAAGCAATATCGTTTTAAAAGGGTACAAGTATATAATATGGTATGTTGCCTGTAATACAAAATGTGTGTTTGAATTATGTCCAACCGTGACACGAAGCCGGGTGTGACACTTGATTACCAATCCTTATAATCGAAAGAAGATGTTCAATGATCTACGAGTAGATACTTCGTAGTTACAAAAAATATTAAATACTCGGCTGTGTGCGTATTGCGCTCTTCATAATTTATTGCCATTTAAAAAAAAAATATCGCAAAACAGAGAATTTCCAGTGCAATACTTTGAACAAAATATTATCATTGCTACACTAGCTAATATAATTATTATTATGAACTTTGAGGTAAGCGCCTAAATTATTTCCGTCTGTTTGAATGAATTTTCTAAATACACATTCGCGTGGTCTTACAAACATTGGAAAATCAAGGCAAATAATCCTTTTTCCGTAGCGTTTGTTTAGTGTTTCAATAAACGATTTGTCGAACTCATAATGTTTGCTCTTTCTTGAGTTAATGACGGCACTGACGGCATTACAAAATAAAATCACTAAATATTTAAAAATCAATATAATATTTTATTTTATAATGTACTTACTTATAAATAATGTATACTATAATTAATCCAAAATGGTACTAATCACTATAAGTTTTCACAAAAACCTATTTAAGTATTTTCTGGTAATCTACATTCTGGTATTGCAACCATCACAGGTCAGCATGTTATTTTACAATAATTTTGAAATTAGGAGATATAATAGAAATAGGTCTGTCCCACAGGCAACCAAACACAAAGCGTAAAACATATACCAATACCAACTGCTAACAAGACAATTCCTAACTCACTAATTTATTTGTTATTACAGGATTTCATGTTACATTTCCGAAATATCTGTTTCCAAAGTATATAAAATAAACTCTGTTTGAGTTCATGGCCAGACACGCAAACTCGTCACTTCAGTAAAATAACATGAGTTCGACTCTTGGATATAGGTCACAGAAACTTTTTCTTTAGTCGGTATAAATTCCAGTTTTTCGTGACAAAATTTAAAAACGATAAAAATGTCTATAAATTGTAGGTACCTATGTGCAGAATCCAAGCATGCTCATCCCTTTTTTCTCAAATAATGTAATTATTCAATATCTTATTTTTTTTAATTATTAAATATATCGTATGAAGTATAAAAATAATATCCTTTTTTAAATTCTCAAGATTTTTTGAGCTACCTAGATACTGTAGGAGTGTTCTTTGGAAACTTCTATTTTCTGACCTCTTTTTTGCTATATCAAAATTACAATTAAAATGAGTAGTTTTTGAGTTATTTAACCTTGAGTATTAGGTAAGGACATAAATTATGATTATAGGTTTAAAAAATAAAGGGGATATAGTAATTTTAAAAGTATAGTAATTAATATAAATTTTTCAACATTCATAATTTTTTTTTAATGGTCTGAGTTGGTTTAATAAATACTAGATTCAATATTACATATACCTAGTATATATTATTTTAAATCTATTTTTATTTTTTAGTGAATATTATCTTTAGTATAAACATTTTAATAACTGAGAATTTCGGACCATATACATCAATATTTAAAAAAAAAAAATACAATTATTTACGCAGTACAAGGAGAGAGGGGACTCTTTAAAAAAAAATATGTTTATTCTTTTTTTTCTTTTTTGAAGTTTGTAACCCTACAGTCTACAGAACAACTCCTTAAGTAGTACAATAACTCTCAAGTATTTTAAAGGATTTTTAAGTATACTTAAAAATTACAAAAATCATGATTTGAATAAATTCTCTACTATAAGAAAAATTTGGAGTGAGAATATGCTCGGTGAATCACCCTGTCATCCATATTATAGTCGATAATTATTACATTCAAAATAATTCTGTTTTTTAGTCTCAATGTTATATACACAGGTAAATCATATTTTTCAACCAACATTATTGGTACCCACTGTGTCGTCGTTATTCGCGCGCAAGGACGGAAATGTCGCCGCGCCGCTATACGCGCTCATAATACCTGAGCGTTTGTATTTTATTATAATATATGACAATAATAAATAACATCGGTGGCGGTGGTGGCATCGTGGTTATACGCGGCAGAGGTCAGTGGGCGTTTGGCGGTCGGGGGTGGCTGCGGTCTGGTGTGTGTTTTCCTGACTTTTCACCCCAAGTCGGCCGACTGGGGGAGTAGGTATAATAGTGGGTCCGTTCGAATCTAGAGCGCAAAAAGCCTCTCCGCCAGCACGCCCGCTATTTCGTGATATGATTATAATAGGTTTAACACCGATTCATAATATTTTACGCAATTATACACAGTGAATAATTGTGCAACGAAAGACGTAATTTTATAAAACGCCGTTCCGAGATATCATTTTTTATATTGTAGTGAATTTTTTTAAGAGATAATTAAATTTTGACAGTTATTATTCTGACATCTTTGAAAACAAATCAATATTGTTTATTGGTTAAAATAACACATTATTATACACTGGACAAAACTTGTGTTTTAAAAAAAAATTAATATGTTTAAAATACAATCCATAATAATATAAATTTAACCATCTTCGATTATTATACACAAAAAAATTGTGCATATCTAATTTACGTAAATTTAAACCATAATATTATCATAATATATGAAGTGGATTCAGAACCTCTGAAATATATATTATATGTATAAACACTAAACAGTTATAAAAACAAATAATGATAAAATTATAAAATACACAACGTGTGTGTGTATGAAAAAAATGTATTATGCAGACTTAAAAAAATAATAAAAAGAACTTGTTTTTGTGTTGGATGGATTTTTATTTTTCGAAATCGCTAAAACCATTCGAAAGATGGTTACGCTGTGAAAAAAAATCAACCTAGATATTATTATTCGTGTTTGCGCTACACGGGTTTGCGCCTCGAAACTTTATTGGTCTCCGGGCGTAAATTCGCGAAGTACACCGACACAGCTGTTTTCGTTTTAAATCGCTCCTTCCCGCCCACTAGATCGGCTGCACGCGGCCACTAGACGATTCGAAATAATTGTATACGCTCGCTCCTTCTACGACCGCGACTTATGCATATTTCCCAGAGTACAAAAATAAAATAATGTTTTATCACCGTGGCCCGAGGCAAGTGGCCGGCTATAAGTACAGAATTTATATATCATGATACATTGCAATTCCGTTTTACTACTGTTGTTTTATCATAATTACTTGTTTTTTCCAACCATACAACTCGATAATGCGTTTCACTGCAAACACGTGCGCAAATAAGTAAGGACGATTTATAGAACAAGGATGTGCGTGTGTGTGTCACAATGAAAACACCGAGACCAAAAAAATACCAAATAAAAATGTTAAGACAAAAACCACGATTCCATAAAATAAAAAACATTTGAATTGGCATTTAGACGTGTACAAGTATAATAATATATTCAATGTACAATATACGCTAATTAACGAGCCCGATGTCTGTGACAATTATTAATATTGTCACATTCCGGTTAAAAGACTGGCCTCAGTATTGGATAATACCGACTGTATAAACCAAACCATATTTACTCTGTACTCGGTAGTTGGTAGTGATTTAAATACGTGGCATAGTTATAATAACTACACTTTATGCATTTCTTCGGGAGTAACTATAGGTTTTATACCCTACCGAGTAAATTTTAATTAACTGCAATAATTATATTCTTAGTATTTACTGTACGTCAATACACTGCCCCCTTTGAACCAGAAAAGCAGAATACATAAGGTCTGAAAAGCAAATAGTTAATAAAATATTTTAGGTATGTTGTCGGCAGTTAATACTTAAATATTCATCTCATATATAATTAATATATATATTGCACCTCATTCAAGCCAAATTCGTGTTATAACCAAATAGATGTAGACACAATTTTGTATCCAACTTTTTTATTTTTTTATTATATTTACTTTGAAACGTATATCGGCTGCTGGTTTGATTAAAACGCCGCCAGGTATGAATATATTAATATATCTCAGGAGATACCTAAAATGAATATAATCTTGCATGGTTAGTAAACTTTGAACAGTTTCCATTTTAATTAGCAAAAGAATTTAGTGGTATTTTAAAGGTACGTCACGTCAGAACTCCAAGTTCGGAATTTTTGTGCTTTCACAAGATTTCGTAACGAAATGTAACCATGATAAATTGTTTTGTAAATTACAAAGAAGTTCAGAATTCCAATTTTAATACCGAGTGAAAGCTTGACGTCACGCCAAGCATAATGGTGTACTTCATAAAGATTTTTTTTACTTGAAATATTCACAAAACATTGTAACCATTTTCTAACATAATGTACTTCAAATTTCAAGATACATTGCATAACCCAAATCTCAAAAAACCATTTTAAGTGCCGTCAACACCATTACGGGGTGTCCTAGTACTCTTGAAAATTACTTTTTCGATTTAAAGTTTTAATTTATTAATTTATAATAGTTTTTTGCGTATACATAATATTTATTTGGAATATTTTGTAAGTATTCATGATTCATACATTTAATTTATATTTAATGTTACCACATCCAACATTGTTGGTCTTTTTGTCAAAATAACAAATATTGATTTTAAGGAGTTTGTTATAGGAAACACTTAAATAAGATGACTATTGCAGTGATCACATTAAAGTTAACATTGCATGATTATTGATTACCTACGTAACGTAGGTGGTTTTATGAAAAACCTGTCTGTCTTGGTTAATTATTTTATGTGTTTTTATGAATTTTCCTAGTTTAAACACTGTATAAAAGTTCGTTTTCCCTGCAGCTTCTGGACGTCTAGCCTCAACTACCGGTCCGAACATAGGTCGGCGTCTAAACGTCACGACGCCGTACTGTTCCACTGTTTACGTTGCAGGGAATCCGTCCTTACATAAAATTATTGGGTAACTTAAACAAACAATAATAAAGGAAATAGTCATTATTCTTTCGACTTATTATATTGTTATATCAAAGAAAAAACTTTAAAACCCAATAAGCACGTGAAATGTATTCATGTTTCTACCTAACTCAGATACATCTTAATTCGTTCAGTTATACTGTTGTTACGATGTATAACTAAATTATGCAAAACCGGTAACAGATATGATGACAAACTGACAGACCACCATAAGTAAATTGAATCCTCGTGGTAATGCACATATAATTTATACTTTATAGAATTTTGCAGAACACGGAATTGAATAGGTTTGACGTATAATTAAACCAAAAACCTTTTGATAAACCTCAGAATCATGTGGAAAACAATAACGTTTGAAATCAGTGTTATTATTATATTATAATGGATGATAATCAATTAATATATCTACATTTAAATGCATCATATAGAGTAGAATGCTTACCTTTAAACCATTCTCATATAATGTCTATATTGGTGGGATATCGTATTATATCATTGCACCCGTTATTGCACACTGGAAAGATTTATTAAGCTACTAAAAATAATCACAGGGCTCGATAAGACTGTAGGCCACCTATACTTTGCTATTATCGAAATCCAATATGTAAGATTTAACATTTGGAAGCCAAGGTATAATAACATTTTTTTATCAATGCTCACTAATCAAAATTTACTAACCACTTTTACATCAAACATCAAACGCATTAACCACAAAAGATAAATATATAATGCAATATACGAGTACCACACAAAACCAAATAATCTCTAATATTATTTTCAAATGTACATTAACAATGAATTATGATGCTAAAAGTAACAAGTTGTCAGTTGTCACTATGCATACATACTCCATACATCCCACACCAAAGGTATAAAAAACATATTCTAACTTATCATTGGTGTTTGTTTTAAAAATCAAACTTTAATGGTTAATTTAGTTGGTATATAACAGGTACATAATATAATAGGTACAATATGAATTTATTACACATTTATTATTATTTACGTACTGGCGTCTAAATAACAATATATATTGCTCATTTATACGCGTATATCTAAAACGAAAGCTCGACGAGGAGTTAGCGAACTACACGACAACTCAATACCTATGCATTTGATTTCAGCATTTTTTCATTTTATTAGTTGACAAATTGAATATTACGACCTTGTATCTACTATTCATATCATAGAACTAAATCAATGATAGTGTTTACTGCTGTTGAGTCTATAACACATGACAACTGTATTATGCATAGCCATCTGTGGAATACAATAAAAATGAAGTTTCGATAATTTTTAAGGTATAACTCATTTTGGACATTTTTTAAACTTTGGTGACCTAAACTAAAGACCTTTTTTTGTTACTTCATTCGCTATCTTTGAGATAACTTTTAATGAGACAGGGTTGTGGTGACACATCATTAAGACTTACGCTCGTAGTCCTTGAGGATAATGATAAAACAATTAAACAATTCAACAATCACATCGGAACTAAACTGCATTAATACAAAAGTAATACATATACAATATAGTTACACCGAAAAAACTGTTTCGTATACTCGTATTTGTACATGCAATATATATTTTCTTCGGTATACATATTATATTTGTTTTATACTAATCTATTATTTAATATTTTACTTGAGAAAAAAAAATATATTTCAAAACTTTCCATGACCAACTTTTGGTTCACAACACGCAGTCTCTGCGGAGTCTCTGCAATTAAATATGCAGTTTTGTAGTCTCATTAATTTCAGCATAATTATTCTATAGATTAATAAAATTAACTTAACTGAATAGGTACTCAATATATATGACGTAGATGGTAGGCAAATAATTTCAGAGAGAGTACTTACAGATAATTGTATGTCATTTGTTAAGTCGCTATAGTTAGCGATTCATCCTATAGATGGTAACCAAGCGATGTTAACTTTTCAGTAGTGGGGGGAGGGTGTGTTAGGGATATATTTCTTCAAATATTTTTGTATTTTTATGGATTACCGATTGTGTAGTAAATTGTTTATAATTATTATATAAGTGGTATCCATCAGTAATTTATATACTCGGTTAAATCAATTATTTAAATTCCAACGTGTTTGTATTATTAAATGATATGATATTATCTAAGAATATCACACATATACAGTTATTTAGTTAAGCCGGTATAATATAAATACAACAAATAAAAACTTAACTAATGGCAATAAAAATGTTATAATTCATATTTCGTTTTGTCAATGTTTCAGGTACCATCATTTAATGGTTCCAGTTACCTGAGACATCCCGCTTTGGGTGACTCAGCTCTTTCGTGGTTGGATTTGGACATTGTTTTTAAAACTCAATCAATTGACGGACTGATACTGTATGAAGGGTACCAAAAGTATGGTTCAGCTGATTTTATAAGTGTTTATATGATTGATGGTCACGTAGAGTTTACATTCGATCTAGGCACGGGAACAGCATCATTAAGGTATAGTATATAAAATACAATTTATTAGGGTTTATATATTTATTAATTTATATAAGAAACACAATATAAAATACAATTTATTGTTAAAATAATGTAAAAAATATATATAATGTCATAAATGTACCCACGACACCGATGTAGTCAAATAGCCTATCTATTACGCCGCGTGACCATAAAAACATTTTATGGCATTATATTATTATTATTATAAGATAATATTAGTATTATACACATTTAAAGTAATAGGCAATAAATTATTTATTAATGAACCCAACTCTTGGACATAAATCAGTTATTTTTATAACTTGATTCAATAAAAAAAAACAGCATTTTCCAAATATCTAATTTTACCTAAATATTATTTTAACGTGTCAGAAGAAATCAAGGGTAATAAATTATAAAATGAACTATAGTTTACTTAATCACATAAAAATAAATGTATGATATAATTATCATACCGACGTTTCGTCACGTATTCTATTAATATAAAATTGACCATACATTAATCAAATCTGCATTAATTGGAATGTTTGATAAAATATCAATAACAATATATGTTCACCATTAGGAACTATAACTTTTACACAATATGTGTTATAATAATATTTAGAGTGGAACTTTAATGGGACATATCACCTAGTGTATACAAACTTGACCTCATTTTGATTAGTATAAATATCATAAAGGGAAAATGTATTATAATTTATATGTTACATTATGTTTCAATTACATATTATTGCATTTGCATTTTGATGTTCAATAGATTTAAACGTTAGTCATAATAGTCACATCCCATAAATGTATATGATATTATTACACAGAAACACATGACTCTCATACTATATAGTATATAAAATATATAAATTCATTATTTTTTATACTTTACAAAGGGGCTCTGCCTCTGGTCTCTTCGCTCGCCAACCCCACTTCAATCTTTTTTTCGAACTGAGAGTTTATAACTCTAATAAAATATATATTTCTACCCATCTTAAAATTTGCAAGAGAACTCTTATATTGGTTGCCATGGTAATAATTATTTGACGAAACTATTTTTCAAAACTTTTTTGTATAATAGAGAGATATAAATCAGTGAATATTTTTTAAACATTAAGTTTAGATAGTTTCTTATATTTGTAAATTTAATAAAAACATAATTAGTTTTTTAATTATGCTTTATAAGACATTTTTATATTTGTTTTTATTTTATAAGAAAAATATAAATGTATTATCAATGCTACAGAAAAGGATAATATAATTATATCATTAACTCTTTGGCTATCAACCGTAACTTATTAGTCATACATTCCTAGCTATAGTTTTTTGCCCGAATAGAAAATATTATTCCATAAAAATAATTTATCCTTAACAATCGTCAATCATACGAAAAACTATCAGTTAATACATATTTTAGTTTATTAACATCACTTTAGTGATTGATACTTTGTGTTGAGCTCAATATTTTTTATTTTGAATACATTATGCTAATGCCGTTCTAATAACAGAAATATAAAAATTATTTTAAAATATGATGATTAAATTTTAATACCTCTAAATCTTTTTAAACAGTTCTAACTACATTTTAATCTTTAATTTATTTATTATTTTTATATTTTTACCGCTCGAACGAAGCATATTTTCTAAAAAAAAAAAGTTATTGCTTATGTGTGTACATACATTTCGGGTATACAAATGTTTTGGAATTAATATTTAATATTTTTTTTATGAAACTTATATAATTATTATATGTATACGTAATAGTTGGTCCTTCAGAGTTTATATGAGTATATAAGTATGTTTATCTATAGTATAATCTTTAGAAATGTTTATTCATGCATATATCTGGGTGGCTAACTAACTGAACGGATTATAAACGTAAACCGTAATAACATAAACTATATTACACGCTCATTGTTTTACACAAACAACCTTAATTATTTATACAGGACCGGATCTACATTGATTCAGACTATATTATTTCAGTTTGTAACCCGTTAAACATGATTTTGAGTAAATTTTACAACAGACTTTGGCGTTTTGTATACTATAATAAGTAATAACAATACGTCTGATTTATAAGGATAATATTTCAAATATATGACGAAATTGTTTTAATACAGTACAGTATTCTATGCGCAATAGTCGTTATGTCAATATATAAACAATAAATCTAATCGTCGATCTCGCAGCTATCACATTATCAAACGTACATGAGGTTTCATAATGGATTTAAGAAGCTTGAGTCTCACAATCATTTTTCACTTATGACTTATTTTAGGACATCATAAATACTATAAAAAGCCTATTTTTGTACAAGGGTTAGGTTTTTTTAAACAGATTAGGAATTCGTATTGCTCCCCCCTCCCCTTCTTCATACAAAATGTATATATACGTCAGTACGTGGCTGATCAAAAGTACAAGATAAAAGGAACACTGTTATTAAATGGTTTACTATTTCGAAATAACAGAAATAACTAAATATTTGATTTTATACTTTGACAGGAGTCCGTGGACAGTTTCTTTAGGAGAATGGCATAGACTATGGATATCACGAACAGGAAAATTAGCAGTCATGCGTGTGGACAATCAACCAGAAGTTCAAGTAAGAACTTCTTGAATATTTATAAACTTAGAAATGCATGGTTATTCAAAATAAATGAGGCAACTTTAATATACCTATATGGATGATGTATTTATAACGAGCATGAAAAACTTTAAATTAAAGTTAAACACTAAATGGCAGGTGTTTTCAAATTCAATGGCCCACGATATTCGTATATACGAGAAGTAATTTATTTTTATTAACTATTTGAAAATTCAAGTTTAATAAAAAAAAAAGAGTGTTTTTGTATGTATTCTTCGAGTATTCTTTATGAATTAAAAAAAACATATTTACAAGAAAACAACAAATAAAGCGAAATATTTGTATGAATATTTATAGATAAGTAACCATTATTATTGATGGACAGTCGATCGTTCGAACACAAAGAAAACAATTACTTATTGTTATAATTTTTTCTAGAAATATTTTTTATGAAACCATAGATAGGTACCTAAAACTCTAAACCGTTATTAATCCATAGCTTTCTTCTTTCAGGTATTGTCACCGGAAGCATTTACACAACTATCATTACCGTTAAGTATGTATATTGGAGGTGTACCCGACTTCGACACAGTACCAGCGCAAATCAAGGTTCGGACGTCGTTCAAAGGCTGCATACAAAAAGTTCGTATCTATTCAGCAAATATAATAACATTATATTATCGTTTATTATTATATTAGTGTCTTACCAACAACATATTCACACATAGCTATTATAGTAACCTTCTTTAGTTAAAATGCATTTCGAACACGACAATGTATAAATGTATATCATATATGTTTGTTTATTACATATGATATTATATATACATAATATAGAGATTGTAGAATGAAGTCTTACATAATATATCATAAGATATCGGGACATTTTTTTAGATCCAATAACGCTATTATAGCTAAGCAATTTTACAGTTTATAATATATTAAAATACCCATACTCGTATCATGCAATACTTACAATTTTAGTAACAGTATCAATATTATAACGTTATTACATTTTCAGTTTTATAAAAAGATTTATCGTCAGGTAACGTGCGTCATTGACTTTAAAAAACCACATTTATAAAGTCAATTATTTTTTCTTATACATTATAAACTATATAAGTACTCATTACTCAACCCTTAAATTGAAACTAAATCATCCATTAGTTAAAATGAAATGTTTCACGCACCAATAGTGCGGATATAATTTATAATTTACAATTTAATATAATAAAATATCCTCTTTCAGCTAGACTTTCTTTTACCAAAAAATAAGTTTCAAAATGTTCGTAATTTTATTAAGCAGAAAGTAATCAACGCACATTGTATTGTACACTAAGACTCACTGACATAAAAAAGCAATAATATTGTACATAACAAATAAACTTTAAACTTATGGTTTTTGTTCATTACTTGTTTTAAATCTATTACTAGTGCCGTGCCCAAGGGCGAGTTAAGGGTGATATCCCCCCCCCCTTGTCCGATAAATCCCTTTATCTGTGTCTTTGGTACTACCACCACTATTCGTTTAAAGGTAACAAATTATAATAAGTTATAAATTAGTCATGACGTTTTTTTAAACGATTTAATTTTGTTATAAAACATAGTTGAAACATTACACATTCTGCAGCACACGTGTGTTCTTGTTTTGTCTTCTATCACATTCTTTGTATTTGTATCGAGCAGCCTCTTTCCTTGTATTATGTGTTCTAGACGTGTGTCCAAAAATATTAAGAAAAATATTTGTTTGAGAGATTAGCGATGATTAACTTGATGATCCTTTTTTTATTTGAGGGAGCTAGGTTTTAATACTTTTTCCGTAGAAATTAATTCTGTTATTAATACATAGAGAAAAATTAACAAGTTTATTAGGTATTTCTTTTGTGGGAATTTTCAATTTGTTTATATCTTTGATGTATTCCAACCAACTGTTACATACATCCATATCAAACGCAAATCATACCATGCGTAATTCCCATTCTTCTTTTACTTGCAACAAAACATCGATAAAAGCTATCAAGCTGTTTATCAACTCCGCGCCCATTATCTTATTATAATGTTGTACTATTTCTGGTCTTTCTGCTTCAGTGATGAATGAATTGATGCTTCGATCCCATATTTTTAGAACATCAACTTCGTCAACCATGCAATATACCATGTACCTAATTAAATATCAAATATATGAGTTAGGTAATTATATTAAGTATCATACCACTTGTAAAAACCAATGTAAGCTTCAAAAGCATTTGATCTAATTAACTTAAAACTTTGTTCCTCTTCCAATTGTTACTATATCCTTCTCGGTCAAAAATGGTCGAAATGAACCCGCAGTTGCATACATTTTCTATTGTAACTCACCTACAATTTTTTTTATTATGAATTATTTTTCACAGAATATTGATTATACATATTCTAAATTTATAATTATTGTCCCTACTCCACTCACTATTTTTAAGTAAATTGAAATCATAATATAATATTTAACTGGCATAGTCATTTAGATTAAAAAACATTGAAAAGTATGTAAGTAAATTGCGATGAGCATGAAAACCTAGACAGCTTTTATTATGCAAATAACCAATTAACAATTGGATTAAAAATTTTAAAAGGTTTAGTAATTTAAGCTAGTATAAAACGTCTTTAGATAATAGACATGAAATGCATAACATACTATAGGTTTAATTGATTAAACAACTCATAGTACGTGTAAAATATAAACTATATTGAAATATTGATTAAATGTCTCTATTTAAACATTATTTTTTAAGCATTTACATCGTTAATTATTATTTTTTATTTTAAACAAAATTACAGATATAATTAATGTTAATTAATTCCGCTGTGTTACTGTACCAAGTGGTTAACGCTTAATTTAAAATTAAACTGGTATTGGTCGTATATAATATATTATAAATGACGGTCACATGCTTTTGGGAATTGTATAATTTTCAAGTAGGCATACTTCAAATAACGTACGCAATTCCTGCAGATGTTACCACCGACCATTTTGTAATTTTGAAGCGATTTATAGATGAAAGACTGTGTTCAATACAATATGTTGAATTGAATCGATTTACATTTCAACAAGTACCTACCAATTGTAAATTAAAACCAAATATAATTTTTTTTATTTTAATGCTCTAGAAGTGGTATAAAGTTTAAAATGATAACGGTTACTTGTGTCTCATAGCATGTTAAAATCAATATGAGTATATTTTATTTTGTCAAGACTTTATGATCGTAAGCATTGTTGAGTATTCAATAGAATTTTGAATTTATATAGAATATTCTAAAGGAAGCTGTAAATTGTAATCCTGTTTATGTGATAAACTTGCACATTCGATATTCTTATACCTACCTGCCTATTTTAAAAGCGGTAGTTTTAAAAGACAATTTTATTTTCAGTTTATATTGCTACTTCTATATATTTGATTTTTTTTGTATTACAGTCTCGAGATCTATGCATTTAATTTTGTGTTGTTTTTCAGTGTAAAGGACATCCGCCTATTAGTAGTTTGAATTGTCTACTACTTTTTAATTAGATTAATTAACTTTCTCGATCAATAATTTACAAATCAGGAGTATAAAAACAATAAAAAAAAATACTCTTCCATTATATTCTGGAAATTGTATCACTTTTATTTAGAGTCGAGTTCTATATAACTAGATTAAAATCTTAATTAGATACTATTGTCACAATTGTACAGTTTTCTTTTAGGATAAACAGGTCACGAACTCACGACACTACTGTCGTTTCGGTCCTATTTTAGAATTTCTTCCCATATTTCAAGGCGAAGCGGTCGTTTTAGGTGTACCTACCAGTTATTATTTATTATTTTTGGATTCGATCAGTTTAGAAATGACAGTGACCAGAATAAGGTAAATAGGAGATCAATTAGTATAAATTGAATATTCATCTAAAAGTTTAAAAAACATATTATCTTTGTTGGCTGGAACCGTGAAGAAGCATTAGTTGTTTTATTTTGTGTGGTATTGTTGCCTATCACATTAGCGACTAACACAACTGTTGGGCTGGGCATAGGGGTGTTGGAACTGTTGTAAATGTTACATGTGGGTGTGTTTAGAACTGGTAGGATGTTGGAGTTATTTATAGGTAGTACATGGTACATCCCCTATGATTTTCTGCGGAATAGTTACTGTTGCATAGTGCGCAAATAGCATGAGACCCACGTGGTTTGGTATATGTATAATAATATAGTATAATATATTGTAGTGAGATGGCTTTTACCTCATTTTATACAGAGTTTAGTGAGGTGTATAATATGATCAATAGCTTTTGGTGTGACGATAATATTGACAATTTATGTACTGTGAGTAATTTTCCGTTGTTTATGCGGTTCTTCGACTTTGATTTTCGTGTAAAATAAGGATTTCATACAGAGAATATCATTATTGTTCCCATCGGTTCAATAACAATCAGCAATGGGCAGTGGTGGTGGTGGGTTTTTGTGTTGGTGATAAAGGTATAATATTAATTAGGTACTATTGTTTAACAAAATGGCCCATTTCCTCTGTTGGTGAGGACATTTTTGAATCAAGAGTCGGATGGATGAATGTTTCTTACAACACTATTCTTAATGAGCTTCAATAATATAATAGGTAGGTACTATAGTCATGAATATCTGCTAGGTCTTGAACACATTATCAGAACAATAAAAACTATAAACCATTCTAAAATATGTTAACTATAGTCAGCGATGCCTCTTATAATAACTACAAAAATTCATTTTTATAAAACTTATTTTTTCAAATGATAATCACCCTTTTTTGTAAATTATGATAGCAGATGATTTTGTTGATATACCTATCTAGATCAAAATTCGAACGAGTAGTTTTTGAGTTATATACTTTGTATACTTACAAAAGATAATAGGTCTATGCTTAGATCATGGTAAATACAGTCGTATATAAAGCAAGAGCACATGGCAATTACCTATAGGTTATCGGTTAGGTTTGTACCTACCAACCTAACACCTACCTATATAGGCTATAATGTTTTAATTATATTGCGTACGATAATAGCCGCTCGGCACACATCGTGATAATATAATCGTCGTTGTCGTGGTAGCTTGTAATAATTTCAAATTTGTATCGGCGCAGGTGACCATCAACGAAAAACCGTTGCAAATCGTCCGCGGGGCCCTGTCTGGGGCGAACGTAGCCAACTGCCCACACCCGTGCGTGGCCAAACCGTGCGGCGACGACGTGCAGTGCGTGCCGATATTCGACAAGTACAAGTGCGTATGCGACAGACGGTGCAACTCATCCGACGGCGATCAGGTGTCCTTTGACGGCACGTCTTTCGTTCATTACACCGGCCACGAGGTGCAACAGAGGTATTTCATTATAAAAACGTTTTTCATCGAATCACCACTACGTTGCGGCGACTTACACTTGCCTTAAATAGCGAAATAGTATACTTATATTATTATTTGTATTTAAGTGGGGTGCTTATAAAACTTCTTTGGACAATTTGTGACCACATTTTTGAAATCGGCAAAACTAAAGCCGACAACAATCGGTACGGACGTTAGTTAGAAGTCCTTAGAACCGGAAAACCATGAATCTGTAAAAAAAATGTAATTATTTATTTTGAATCGTAAAGGTACGGTAACAGCGTACTTTGGAGTCTTGGAATCAATATATTTTGAATCTGTAAAAAGCCTATTTTTTCAAAAGCATCGAGGGAATTGAAATTTCAGTGCTGAAATAATAAAAATAATAAATGTATAATTTGATTTATAGGTACCTAACAATAAAATATAATAATCGTTCTCGGTAGTTTATTATCACATTTCTCTCGCCGGGAGGGTTTGGACATAAAATAATATTTATTGATTTGAATAACATGGCAGCATGCCTATAGCGGAAAACTATTTTATAAGAATTGACTGTTTTAGCTTTTAATTTAAATGACTCAATATAAAATGTGTAACAGTGTGATTATCGTACTTAATTTTTCACGGCGGACAAGGGGGAAATAAATTACGTCATCATAAAGTATGCCCTCTGATGGAAAATTTGCTTACACTGCACGGTTGTATAGATAACACACACACTGTGTAACAAAAATCTACCTCAATAATGTTTGCCTAAAAGTACCAGTATAGTCGTACCATACTTATGTAGACTTGTAGTACCATTTGGGTTTCATTTGCAGCGCACTTGCCAAACGACCATAATATATTAAACACTATATTTAAGCAATTTAAGGTTTAAAATAAAATGAATAATACACACCCAAATCATAATGAGCTGTACAACCATTGAGTAAAAGTATTATCACTTAATAGTTATTTATTATATACCTTCATAATTTATAATTGTAATTACATACTCAATGATAATACATATTAGTATATAACAATCCATTTTTAAACATGCCAACAATCACCAAACCCAATTTTTTTTCATACCTGATTCGTTCTAAGACTATTACACCTACACATTTTCTATGGATGGTCTAACACCTCCTAATGGATAATCACGCAAGTGGTACCCTGTAGGTAGGTACTTTAAATGATAAATATTATAATCAAATTAAAATTAAAAACATATTTCACAGTTAATCTTGCGTTTTACAATACTGACAAATAATTATACATGTTTTTTTTTTTTGTACAAATAATTAAATGTAGTTTATGGTAGGTACACAAATATAATATTTCCTGTTTTTTAATGAGATGGATCATAATATTATTATAAAGTTTAAAAATGTAAATCTGAAAAATGACTGACCAACGTGGTAAATTAGTATTATAATGGTAATACCATCGTTATTAAATTTTAGTTTTTTAGTAAGACTAAAAATAATTCATTGTCTATGTAAAATATATTATTCATAAATGTTTTTAGAATATCTGAGAATATTATCCCTTTTACAGAAC
Organism: Myzus persicae; assembly: GCF_001856785.1. Classification (NCBI taxonomy): domain Eukaryota; kingdom Metazoa; phylum Arthropoda; class Insecta; order Hemiptera; family Aphididae; genus Myzus; species Myzus persicae. The sequence continues at coordinate 292,750 of NW_019103036.1, read as the reverse complement.
TCTGTAACAGGTACATTTATTATCATACATAAACATGGGTTTATTTTTAGGATCACTGACGGACACTTGGATATTAATATGCGCTTCCGGACCACTGCACTTACCGGACTCATATTGTGGACCGGGCGGTCAGACAGGTCGGCTGACTTTTTAGCTTTGGGATTACAAGACGGTCGTATTGAAGTTACTTACGATTTAGGGAGTGGTGAAACGGTACTTAGATATAATACCACTGGATTACCTATAAATGATGGACACTGGCACAGAATGAAGTTTACTAGGTTTGTAGAAATGTTTTTAAACACCGACATAATATTACCTAATACATATAATATATACAAAATATTGAAGTTAATTCCATAAATATAAGTATTTAAACAAAATTTACACCATGAATTATAAAATAACTATTTTATATATTTATTTAATTTCTATTGTAGTCTGTAAGTTTATAATAAATGGCAATAGCTATATAAATGAATCGATATTACATAAAATATTATGAAATTGACTAACTTCAACAATTTTTTTTTAATTTGAAATTAAAACTCTTAAATTAATTGATGTACAACTGAAAGCAAATTAAGTATATAAAATATATCATTTTTCAGTAAAAAACTTACTCATTTAACAATTAACATTATAATTCTTAAACAATGTAATAAAATACAATGTTTTTCATTTTTCAGAGATGAGAGATTGAGTGCTTTAACTATAGATAATGGTACGAAAATGATAACGATTTCCACAGGGCGACTAAAACAACTCAACACGAATACAGGATTGTATTTAGGTAAGTCTTGTTTTACTCAATATCCAATAGGCACCATTTTGAAAATCTATAAGCTAAAATATTACTTGAGTAATACATTAATAAATTAGTATAATTAACCTAAATAAATTTCTGACAACGTTTAGTCTCAAAGTTATATCATTTTTGGTATAGTATGGCGTATTACAAATAAAAACAGTTTTTAATACATTTTTTAGTTATAAGGCAAAATTAACTATTTCCTAAAATAGTATTAAATTGTTTAATAAATTAATTAAATTCTGTACTACATAAATTATTATTGTCGTCCAGAGTTTTAAACCCTGCCACCCTGGTTGGTACTAACATTATTTAATTAGATATTCAAATATATCAAGGGGGTACTATTGTGCTGTTAAAACTAAGTTTTCAATCATAATTTATCACAAGGCTGAATCATGTTAATTTTTTAAGCTTACTCTAGATCTCACTTAGTTAGGTACATAATTTCAATATAATCTGTATAATTGGTTTTAATTAACACGAAATTGTACCAATAATTTCATTGGTGGCATTATTCGAACCTTATTCAAAATAACATATACCTCCAACGCATGCATAACATTTTTATCATGAAATTTCCAAGAAAAATAAAAAATATCTAAATTTACTTTACCAATAAAATATTTTGAGTGTTGGGCCATAACATAATGGTGTTGCACTGTCAATATATTGAGTAATAGTGTAGTTTAAGATTGCATCGAAAAACCACACACTTATGATTTCGAATCCAAAAAAGTCGATAGACAGAAACCACACACTAAATTTAATCAACTGATCAGAGATGGATTCCGAACGTCAAATCTTTTATCAAGTTTACCCTAAAGGTTTAGTAGAAGCCCAAAATGTTGTTTAAAATTGTGATATTTTAGATGTTTAATGACGCATGATAATAAAAAGATGAAATTATTATTATAACGAAAAATATAGAATTTCAATGTAATTATTGAAATTTGTAAGTAGGTACCTACTACTAAGCAACTCATAGCAATAACAGTGCGATTTATTTAATATTTTTTAATTTGAATAAATAATAAATAATATAAAATGTAATTAAAAATTTTTCGGTTTTTGAATACAACATCCTAAAAAAATGTGCGGTTTACAACCCATTAAAAGTGTACAGTTATGTCCGTATTTTATCTAAAGTGTGCGGTTTTGGAATTCAACGACATTTTTCACGATTAAAGTATTAAATGAAAGTATATTTTTTCAAAATGAATTAGGTACTATCTCCTTTTTAGAACACCAGACAAATAGCTTATCAATTTAATTAATTAAGATAATATGAGATGGTTATGAATTTATGGAGCATAAAAGATAATTATTATATAATATTTACTATTAATGCTATTTACTATTTACAATTCAGATGATTTTTTGTCACATTTACAATTTTTCATTATTCTTTTTTATAGCTCTCTAAATTAATAAGAATTATTTTTTTTAAATTTTCATTCGTTTTTCACAACCTAAAATGTGTTACTTACATTAAAAGATTGCCTTCTGAATGCATTATGCATAACTCAAATTCCCGCTTTGTACAATACACATAATAAAAAATACTTAAAACTATAGAAGCATAAAAAGTAATTTGAATTTTTATTAGTGTCAAAAACTCAAAAGTTTTCTCTTTTATTTGTGTACAATAATTATTATTTAGTGTTAATATTTAAATGTATTTATTCAAACTTTAATACTTGTCTTTGTTGTTATATATTTAAAAAAATATGATGTAACTTAATATTCAAATCAGAAGTTTTACAAAAATAATTAATTAGGTACATAATTTCAATTCGAGTTATTGTTTGTTTTTAAAGTTTTTTCAAATTCTAATAACTTTTTAGCACTTCTTTTTTTTCTAACGGGGAATTGGTTCGGGAGGTAGTGTGTTCACTAGTTTTTAATGATATTGCCCATTTCTTGACGACCGTCTCCGTGCCAAAAACAAAAAATAAGCATATACACGTGTATAATATAATATACGTAATGCACAAACTTTTAGTTGGAAAAAATAAAACTAACAGCATTTTCCCTAGTGCACTGTACAGACGTACAGTGTCTTTAATGAAATTAACAAATATATGTAAATACGTAAAATGTTTATATGGTTTAAGCCCAGATGAGTGTAAGTAGGCATATAATATTATATAGTAACACCACGTAGTAGATAACATGATTAACATATTTTCTTGATGTAGTATTTGTAGTATTCAATAATATATAAAAAAAGATAAATAAAATAACTGTAAAAAAATAAAATAAAAAACTTAAGTTGTACATATTATGTACATATACTGTGCTTGAATTGGAAAAAAATTAAAACGAGTGTAAATAAAAAATGAGAGTACCTGAATAGTATTTAAATGTCTCATTGATTAGGATATGACTAGAAGGGTACGCATGAATATTTTTTTTCGAAAGAAGAGTGAGTACCTTTTCTTTTTTTTAAAAAAAGTTGTTCACGGACCCCCCGCGTCCCCCTTCAGTCCCAGCACATTTTTTAATATTCCCATGTACCTGTAGTAATAATAACGCATTGAAACGTTTGTGATTTGTTTGTTGGAATTCATAGGAGGCACTGAAGACGTGGAGAAGTCTACGGGAAAGAGATATAGAAAAGGATTCGTCGGTTGCATTTCGGACTTTATCCTGAACACGGACTACCAAGTGAAACTGTCTTGGTCCACCGGCACAGAACGTGTTTGCATATCATAGAGCGTCGTACGCAATTATATTTTCTTCTTCCGGCACCTGTGCGCTCGCGTACCCACTGAGCTTACGTACATAAACGTGTAAAAATTACGACGAAACATAAATAAACAAAAAAAAAAAAACTTTAATACCTACCTCCTATTGCGGTTTTTGACTGCACAGGAGTAAAAATATTAACTATGTAATGTGTTTTCCTAACGTTTGATATCTAGTCTTGTATTGTAGTTAAAGGAAATTCTGTTTTAGATTATCATCATTATTATTATTATTATTATTATTATTATTACTATTATTATTATTATTATTGTTGTTGTAATAAGAGTTAAATCGAGGAACGGCTGTAATTGGACTAGCTTCAAAAGTTCGAAAGTTCGGTTTTGAAACATATACAATAACACTACTATAATAATCTTAGTAACGTATAATTATTACTATTATTATGTATAATATAATATGCATTATGTAGGTATATCGACGTTTTTCGAAGAAAAGACCGCTATATATTTTACTTCTGTGAAGGCTAAACTTACTTACCACCCGCACGCGAATCGTTTCAAACCGTTTGAGTCGAATAATTAACTGCAATCTGCGTAATAATATTATCATTATCATTATTATTATGTTTTGAAACGAACAATACTGTTTGTATCATCATTCGAACGCTCCTTCGCATTTTCTATACACTGATACCTACACTTTAAAGCTTACTATTGTAAATACTGTACCCATATCGAGTACAATATCAGCCAACATAGAATTTCTGGACAAAAAGAACAAAATGCCGTAGAACATTACTGGTAAAAGAATTTTGTCTATACGGAAATGTATTCAAACGATGTTTAATATGTTTTTAAAATCGTACAGCTAGTGGTAATATTTATTATTTAAAAATTAATATTATTATTGTTTTTTTTTAACAATTTTGGACGATGAAATTTTTAAAATATTTTTCTACACCGGTGAAACGTCACTAATATACCTATCGACGACTTTTTAGTACCCATTTCCTATCTTCATACATCATACACAACATCACTGTTGAGTGCGTTGCATATTATTATATTTTAGATATTTCAATAAAATATAAATTACAAGGTTTTTACGTACATATCTTAAAGTTAGAAATTAAAAATTGTAGACAATAACCCTTATAAAATCATATTGGTGTTTTTTTTTTTATAGAATCGTGCAATTATAATTTTAAAATATTTATGATTATTAGTAAAATATTGTATTCAATTTGCTAAGACATCAAACAAAAACATTTTTAAAATAAAAAACACTGTTTTAATTTTCAACTGTGTATTAAATAAAATTGGCACTTGTTAACAATATTTATATAAATATATACTACTATACTATGTACAAAACTAAAAAAAAATCAACATGTCATGTGTTAAAAAACAAGTAACTCGTACAATATATGAACACAACCGTACTTGTCAATTAAAATGTCCAAAAAATATTAAATAATTTGTGAATTAGAACTGTGTAGGGAAAAATTATACGTGTTAATTTGAAAATATCACCTAATCTGTTATTTAGCAAAAAAAAAAAATATTGATAAGAACTTCTTGTGTATCTGATTATCTCCGTGTACATTATTTATTTATTAGCGACTGATTAATTGAAATAAACTTTCCACAAAATGTTAAAAATTGTATTATGATAATTTTATTTCACACACATTAGATCAATGTAGGTTAAACGAGAACAATAATTCAACAATATACCTAATTTACATTATATAATGCCGATTCCCACGTCTAACATATCTCCATAAGGTTCACCCAATATTTGGGTAATACTACCGTGTACCACACTATAAACAGTAATGCACATTGCGGATGTACATAAGACAACTCAAATAAAAGAGACCTACCTTCTTTAAGAAAAGACCAATTGTTTTGCAATCTGGTTATTTGAAAGAACATTAGAAGGTACGTACCTCTACTGGCCTATAATTATTAATTATACTGTCCATGCTGAGCTATACCAGCTGATGTACCTATTAGCCTAGGTACTAAAATACTGCTGTAGATATGTGTTAAAATCACTAGAGAAGTAAAGACTAGATCATTAAGTACTATAGGTGATAAAATCCTTTAACATATAGAATTGAATACCAATATTAATCATACACAATGGTAATATTATAATAAATAATTAATTATTTCTAATTGTTAGTGAATTCGAATAAAGATTAATAGGTAACAATGCAGCACTGCAGCAGGGTCGGATTAAGACATTTTGCGCCACGGGGCAACAATTACACAGTGGCGGCTCGTTAGGGGAGTCTTTGAGACGGCGACTCCCCGCAAAAATAAAAAGTAGGAACGCTATATAAAAGTTTGAAAAACATTGTATTATAATTTAATATTTTTGTGTTATATCCATTCTGAAAATAATTATTATGATTTTCGATATTAATATTGATAATATTTTGTATTCTATTTTTACATTAATAATGAGTGTCATTCAATAACAATGCAATACATAAAATATATCGATAACGACGATAACAATACGGGCTAAATATATCGATAACGACGACGGTCGCTATAGTTCCAGAGTCTGCCGTCCGAAAGACTCAATTATGTATACAAATTTCATATGCATGACTAGGCGGAGGACGGGGATAGATTGTATAGATGTTATTCAGTACACTGAGACTAGACTCATTCAGAGTTTTTGCCGTTCGCATTGCGGTCGTCACGTATATTTTTCTGTAAACACGAAAACTGCAGCGTGTCGTGTGTCCGTATTAGACTATTAAATTTAGCTATTTGACATTGTATAGCAGCGTGTAGTAATTAAATTAAGTTTTTTTTATATTATTTGTATTCATTTTTTTTTTTTTTATTAAATTTTCAGTCTCCCCGATGAATTTACTTGCGAGCCGCCACTGCAATTACAACTTTCTGCTATTTTACTCCCTATGACCCTACACTCTATAGTTTGATATCTTAGCCATTATCTATACCTCATATCTAAATTCCCATACATATTATTATGTGCATTAAGAATAATAGTTAAATACCTAGTAGAATAATATGTATACATTGTGTGTGCGTGTGTAACAGAATGACCAGATAAATGAAATAACTGTTGTTCTAATCAATATTTATTTTAAAGCTTAAATTTTTTTTTTGGGAGTAGGTATAACTTATCTACTGAAACTCGTGAACAACGACTTTGTTAAAAATTAAAATACCATAGTATAAAATGCTATTTATTCTTAACGGGTATACTGCAATATTATATTGTACGTACCCACTACTAATACTAAATTACCATTAGATATAGTGGGTAGTATAGTAAGAATTTTCAGGAAACTCCCAAGAGGAATACCGAGAATATTCGAGTGTGAATTGTGTAAGGTACTAACTACTGAGTTAAGAACTTTTATTCTAAGCATTATATCAGGTCAGGTAAAAGTCCATACCCTATTCCTATCAACACGTTGGTATCCAAAGGATGTGTGGGCAACGAGAGTATATTGTCGCTTCTAAACTGCATCTGAGTTGGGAAACTCGCTTTTGTGTTGGTAAAAATTAAGAAGACATTAATTCTTCAATTCTTGGTATTGTCCCTATATTTGTATTAAATAGTAATTTTTAAAATTCTAATGATTTATACATTTAATAGCAAAGAAACAAAAAAAAAGAAACTTTAAAACAACATTGTTATTTGTTAACCATAATACCTCTGGACATGGGCACCCGCAGAAGGCCATGCCCACTCCCCCACTCCCCCGCTAATTGCATTACTATTTATCATTTTATCACTTATTAAAAAAAAAATAGTATGTGCTGTGTTATTAAGATTTAAAAATGTAAAACAATATTCCTCATAGGTTAGTCTACCTTTATAAAAATAAAAGTTAGAAGTTTCACTTTTCACAACATTGAATAACACTCAATTTCTCGTAGAACGATTTTCCTATTTTGTTGTAAATTTTAATTAAAAAATGAAAAACTGTAGATACTTCAAATTTACAACAAATTTTTATTTTATCATTTCCTATACTTGATATATTTTGACTTGTTTTGAGCTGTTTACTGACATTTTCAGTTTTCAAGTTTTTTAGTTTTTTTTTTTCTGTAAATATCAATAAAATTGTATTCGTCGGGTCAAAATGCATGACCGTATAATATAATACAAGGTCCCTAATTTTTTGTTACAGCAGCGGTTAAAAAACATTAAAAATACACAAGCAAAATTTTTTTTATAGACGTTTAAAACTTAAATTTCGACAATATACCAATATCAAATTCAAAATTTACAAATTATTTTGCGGTTCAAAATGTATGAAATGTTTAATTTTTATAGCTGAGGATTAAAATTTTTAAGTAAGGTTTCACGTAACTAGATTGTTCTGTAACCAAAAAATCCAAAAAATATATATAATTTTTTATAGTTATTTCAAGTTCAAAATACGACCAAATTACATAGGTAACTATTAATTTATTATAATAGTGTTCAAACTTCAAACTATAAGGCATATTACTATAAGTTATACGACCATTAATTAATGATAATGTAAAAAAAGAACCTAACATAACATTGGAATGAGTCCCTATTTTATTTTAAATTTATTGAGAGTAATATAATTGATTAATTTCACATAACATTAATAATGAATCAACTGTGATATTACTGACATTATTTCTTATATAACAGAGAGTACTGTGTATCTAATGAACAATAAACAGTCGTAAATAATTTTAAGTTTAAATCGGCAATATTCTATCACTCAAAGACACGCGCTCTACGACGACTAGACAACTTTATACAGCTTTTCACACAGAAAATTATAAGTTCGTGTCATCATCACTAGAACCAACTAAACCATCAAATACTACGTCGATTGTTGATTTATCCAACCGCCCACCAAGGAAACAACAGTCATCATGCAAAACCCATGAAAATGCAGTCGTAGTAACCCTACACACTGCCTCACACCGACTAGCGGTGTACCACAGAAATATAGGCCACATTCCAACCATCGATAACCTACTTCGTGCTTTTCAGCCGATAAACAGCTCTACTTCTACGTTTATTTCTCACTGTGTTAAATAACTTCGATAAGTGGATCCCGCCGAGTAGTCCACGCTTTTGTATCCGTACCAATGGTACACCCCTCTTGTTGTATATGGTGCAACACTGTAGTTGCTGTCATAACCTTATTAGTTGATATAGTCAGTAAGTTAGCTGTCGGTTAGACGTTTGATGTCCGCATGGTAAAAGAAGTAATATAATATAAGCTGTTGTAATGATGTAACTAATGTAACATTGTAACATGAATAAACATAATATAAATAAAGTATAAACATAACACCTCTCCTTACCCCGACGGTGTGAGTATTGGTATGTCCTGGCAGCGTACTGTTCAAGCTACTCACATTTAAGACGTTGGAGAGGGTTCACACAACACCCTCTGTAAGGAATCTGTAGTGGTACGCCCTAGAAGCGTACTGATCAAGTTACAAATTCCAAACAGCAGCGGCCTGTTGTCCGCAACCACCACTCAACGCCGCCGTCACCGTAGCTGTACGCGCTGCTGTTGTTTTGACATCTCGGACGTTCCAGTCACATTGTCCAAGAAGAAGGATTGTTGAAGAAAGTAAAACGGTGCACCGAGAACAGATACACATAAATCACCCGATAGCCACATCCCGTTACCATACTGTCACCAATCACCACCAGTAGAGTAGGCTGCTTTGTTCCACAGTATGGTCCATTTCAATACACAAACCTTTCAACATCCATGTAAGTGAAACAAACCGTATTATCAATAAAATATCTGTAGCTCGAAGAGGACTTGTATAATCAAAATATATGTATACGGTATGAACAATTCTAAAATAAATTAATATATCTGTAGCTCAAAGAGCACTTGTAACCACAAAAGAAAACACTGTAAATCATAAACTGTTTTACGTGTGAATAAAGAACCATCATTCAATCATACGAAACAACCTGCGTTTTGCATTCTTACAACTGGCTCGACAGAGAAGGCCCCTACATCAGTTAAATAAAGAAGAATCTACATCATTCAAAATGCCGTCGAAAAAAGAAACGGTCAGCAAAGACGAATTTAATGCACTAAAAAAGGAAATTGAACGACACAGCCAACTGTTAGTAAATCAATTACGACAATGAGGAAAAATATATGCAGAAAATTACAGAACTTGAAAACAAATTAAATGAAATAAAATTCAATTACAGCAATTCAAATAAAAGACAACAAGATATAAATACTCCAAGAGCAGAACCAGGAAATATCAGCGAAATGACCCGTCCGTCATTTCATGGGAACAACCGTGACATGCACTCTGTTGATTTCCTCCGCCGTCTGGACGAATACATCGCAATCAAGCAACTATACGTGGGAGAAAAAATAATAGTTGTGGGAGACTGCCTGAAAGTAGCAGCACTCGGTTGGTTTTCAACCATAAGATTTCAACTAAAGGATTATGACGACTTCCGAAAGACTTCCTGAAAGGTTCATTGATGAATACTGGTCGAGGGAAATCCAAATACAAGTTTGGAGCCAATGTCTTAGTATCACCCAAATACCACAGAACGCTAACTTTCGTGAACACTTTGCGACATGAGCCACCAAACTACGTCACCTTGAAGTACCTCACCTATCAGAACAAGAAATAGTCAAAAATATTGCAAAACACTACCCTGGCTGTCTGAGAGCCATCCTTGTGTCAATGCCTGAGCGAACAATACTAGCAGCAATGAAGATACTGGGGGAGGAAGGTCAAAACCAACCTCGCAAAGACGACACTCGGAACCAACAGCAAAACAACAACCAACACGAGAACAGTCGTCCGAACAACAACACGAAAGGGCAAGCGAACCAAAACAATTGGAGTAAAAAGCCTTACACCCAGAACAACAACTACCAGCAGAACAATCAATGGAACAATCGACAAAACAATCACAATACACCCGCCAGAGATAACAATCAACAAATCAACCAAGTTGCCACAAACAATGAAAATAATGAGCCGGAGCAAACCATAAGCCAGATGGAAAGCAATGGTGAGTCATTGTACGTGTAAAAATCAGTAATACAGTCAGCAAACAAATATGTAGAACATCGAAACAATTATTTTTTCAATGTCAACTCGGAGAAGCCACCATAGTGTCCAACTACATACAAGTCGAGGGACTTAACGAACGAGGAATTATTGGGTCGGATACTCGGATATCCTAAATAAATATAATACACAAATTGACTTTGACAATCATACTATTAGAATGAAAATATCAGGGCAAATCTACTTGATCCCGTTTTCGAAAAAATTACCAAAAATCACCGCTCCACAAGGAAGTCTAAACGACATTACTATCAATGAATGCAGTGAAGAAAAAAGAAACAAACCGTATTGTCAATAAAATATCTGTAGCTCAAAAAGCACGTCTTGTAACCACAAAGAAAACACTGTAAATCATAAACTTTTTCTTATTTTACGTAAGAATAAAGAACCATCATTTAATCATACGAAACAACCTGCGTTTTACATTCTTACAACTTATTATGCTAAGAAGTATAAATTGTATAAATATTATAAAAATAAAAAATCGGCAATACCTATGTTAATTATACCTTTATAGTTTATTATCTAGGATTATTTGTTTATCATTTAGTTTGGGCATTTCAGCATTTGTACATAGATTTGTTATATTATTGTCATTGATTTCACCAATTATATCGATCCTTTTATAGACAATTTAGTTATTACTAGCTTTGAATTAATATTTAGACCATTTATTTTATTTTACATTATTTTACTTTATCTTTTTAAAAATATTTTTTGTATATAAACGCCAACGAAAGTACCTATGTGTAAGAAATATCAAATATCAAACAATAGATACCTACATAAAGATAGTTATAATGAGATTAAGAAAATAAAGTGATACGGAGTATAAAATATATTGTACAAAATTATTATATCTATTTAAAACCAAATATCAACATTTATGTTATAATTTATAGATTTGTATGTTCTGACCAAGTGATCAATCATAAGATAATTTTCGAAGTCGAAATATAGAAGGATCTATAACAGGCCTTGGAACTCGTTAGTCGTTAGCTTACACTTGAGGATATAAAGTAAATTTTTAAAATTAATTTATATAAATGATGGCTTTGTTACCATTTTTTGTGTGCCTACCTGTGATAATTAAGCACAATCAAGAATAGGGAGGAGTAAATAGTAAATAGTCTAATATACTAATACAGACTTTAGAGCCTGTGATTTTACGTTTTTAATGTTTGCAGTGTAAGCACCTCCATGCCAGTCAATTCCATTTAATATTTTATAAAGTTCCTACCTAGAATATTTTTGTGTAAATTATTAAAAGTGTTAGCATTTTAAGAACAAAATTTGTAATTTAAGTTATTTGATTTTAAGTGAAGTATATTGATTGACAATTTCTTACATCGACATACACTAGTGGACACGCTACAGAGCATATATTATAATATTTCAGAATCAATAGATATAAATCTATATTTATTAATAAAATAAAATATTGACTCAAATACTAGGTAGGTATCATTGAAATAGTTGATTTTTTGTAAAATATACCTACTACCTATATTTATTTTCTTATATTTATGTTGTTAAATAAAAATTTCACTGTGTATAGTAATATTACATCGTCTGTTATTTTTAAATGAACCAGTAATAAATAATATTGTAATAACATGTTGCAATGTAATATCCATACATAATATTTCAATTAACTGTTAATTATTAATAACTAATACAGAGAAAATAATGATAAGTTATAAAACTAAAATAAAAATAACACATACAATATCATAAGATGAAAAAAAAACATTTTCAATAAATATTATGCAATAATCAACAACCAAATAAAAGTTGATAATAAACTTTTTTAGTCTAATAAGACTAGATGATTCTTTCGAATAGTTTGTTAGAGTAACAGTCAGTTTAATATGTTTGTAATGAGATTCAAAATTATTAATAAATAATTATAATTATCATATGTATTAATAATCCTATAGTAATTATTTAATTTAAGACAAGTGGTATAAAAAGTAATTTATAATAAAATATAATTAAATACATAATACTTATTAATATGATCCATACAAATATACAATTTTATAAATGAATACAGAAATAATTTGTAGTTAGCATATTTAGCCATCAACCAATAATAATACATAGTTATAAACTTATAAACAATAAACTATAAGAATGTAATCCATAAAATACAACAATTTAAATTTCTAATTCTTTTTTAGTAGAAGTACCACATAAAGTTAATAGAATAATAATAAGAGCAGAAAATACATATGTTGTAGAGGTAAACATTGCAATATACAGAAGTTTAGGAGAAAACACTGACCATATAAATAAATGATTACGAAATAATAAAATAACAAGGTTGTATACACATGATTGAGTGACGTTAAGCATACAAAGTTTTTGAAGCCCTGAAAACCTGATTTGAAAGAATCTAATTAGTTTAAAATTTAAACATATAAATATGATACATCAATGATATATTATATTGTATGTTTTACTTTTGATCGAGAACGAGGAATAAGTAAACCAGCATTGGAAACCCATACGTATGAGTAAAAATATGTATTCCTGCAACAACAGGATCGTAACTGGTTTGACCAATGTACCCAGGCACTATGTCTAATGTTCCAACACTGTTTGAATTACCCTGTAAATTATCAAATATATTTATAGTTCCTAAGTGATATTTTAGTGCTTATACTGGTAATACTAGTCATACATGGAACTTAATACATTTGGTTAAATTTACTGGACTTATTGAACGCAAAATGTGAAAAGAAAAATAAACACTTATATTTTAACCAAAAAGATATTTTTACATTTTATTAAAATTTAAAGTTGAACCTGTAGTTTAAAAAAAATGAGAAATAGAGAATACAATAGTCTATAACAACTAATAACAAATTTACGGTACATAGAGGATTGAAGCAATATTACATTAATGGGCAACAATGAGTAGTAGACTTATAACATGGAATGATGAATTCAATTTTTTAATTAAGACTGTAGATCTATTAATGCCCTACCAATTTTTTTATACAACTTCTATATAACATGAAACTTAGCAGGTTGTGCCAAAATAAAATAAAAACAGTGTGTACATTTAATCATAATAAGTTCATAAATAATCTTCTATGAAGCAGAAATAGACCAATATAAGTTATTTACTTTACAGACACAAGAATGCATTTACATACATAGAATTTTTACCCACTACAATTTGGAACATTAATTAAGTCTAAAGTATTGTTAAACACTTTCTATTTATTAATCGCACATGGCACATATTATAACAAGATTGTTGAGAATATGATTCTAAGATCACAAGTGATTTACCTGATAAAAAAAAAACATCAACGACAACCAATAATGAAGTATAGTTGTGGTCAAAGTATTCCAACTTTTAAATTGAAGGAGTTTACACGTATAGACTAAGACTGCTGGTACCAATATGTTATGCGGTCTTAGTAATAGTGACAAACGTAGCATTAATAAGACCATTATCGAACAAACAGCACTGTTAAACTTGTTGTTATTTCGATTAGTTTGTTTGATAACAAGAAAAGTATGGCATCCAATTAATAAATACCATGCAATGGTCCACGAATTCAAGCAAAATATTAATTTTCTAAAAAAATAATGAACTATATTAATGTAACTTATACTAATTTATTATTACAATAATATCATAATCCTTACAATATATTGTGTCCATATGGTACAGAAACTTCTTTAGTTTCAACCCTATACATGTAAACACTGCACAAAGTCCAAAAGTATAAAACTAAAATAATTAAGCTTAATATATGATATTGTTTATTGTTTTTAGTGACTCGATGAATGTTGATACAAGCATAGAATATACTGCAAAGACCTGCCATTTTTTTTCAAAGATGACAATTTTAAATAACAGATTTTGATTTTGATGTAATAAGATAATATAATATATCATAAAAATAGTCTGTACAACTTACCAATGATCATAAGTGTTGTCAAATAAATTTGATTTTGGGACTCACGAAACCAATCTCCTAAACTATAAACACCTGCCGATTGATTACCAATAATATTCAAATTTTTACAAAATCTATGCAAAATCATAGATAGTATCCACTTAGCAGTTGTTGTATAGCTATGTGTAATAAAAGTTTTGTATACTTGAATAGCAGAAAATCCAGCCCAAAGGTGATACAATAACTGATGCTCTTCTTCAATATAACTTGATGAAAATAGGCTTAATACATGTATTAATGTACCCGGCAAGACATAAAATAAGTTATTATTATTGAAATCGCTAATCTGAAAATAATAACGATTTTTTATTAAAATATTCTAAATAAAAATAATTAATGATATGCAGTACCTCTAAACTAAAGAATGTAGAAATTGGCCAATCAAAACTACCAAGGTTTATAATAAACATTGTAATTATAACACTGGCCAATAGATTAAATGTGGCAGTGAATTCACAAAGTACACTGTCACATTGTAACCATACACAAACAGCCCAACGAATTAGCATAAGGTATACCAAACGACTGACTTTAATAAACTGGATATTTACAGCATCAAAGTCTATGAGCAACAACCACACCTTAAATTATAACATTGATCATCACAAAATAAAACTTAAAATAATAAGGACAAAATAAAAACTAAGTAAAAACTTGTAATGGACTTAACTGAACAAATATTTTACCTGTATAGATAATACAATTGAGACAATTATGAGGAATACGTCAAATTTAGCTATTGATCCAATTATATAGTTGCTCATACCACTCAGTGCAGATTCATACAACGAAATAACACGGTGCGCCTGATTGATTGATGCGGTTTCTCTTTTCAACCAATCATAATAATATATCATGGCATGCTCATAATCCTTCATAAAAGCTAAATAATAAAAATTATACCAACTTTATATTCATATAAATTAAATATTTGTACAAAACAATTTTAGTCTGACAAAATAACTCTGTCAAATTTATAAAATAGAACAAAATATTTATTATGTAGCAAGAGTTAAATATCAGTTTAATAATAGGGCTAAGATTATATACAATACATAATAGTACAAAATGCACATAATTTTGTTAAGATATATAGTAAATATATAATACAATATACATTCAATTTACCAATAATTTTCAAACTATTATGTAAAAGAGAAGCATTTTAAAATTTTAAAACAAATGCTATAAGTTACAACATAACTGTTTATCTAAGCTTTATAATTTTTATTAATCTCACTTTTATATAAATCCAAAGCTTTTTTAATCCATTTTTTATTTAAGATAAAAACATTGATTTTATAAAATTGAAATTTGGAGCATATCACATGACATGTAGCCTTTTTATGACTAACCTTGCTTAAATATATCAAAAAACGTGCATTTTTTATCTTTATAGTTGAAATATAAAAAATTAATAATTTGTGTCATATTAAGGAGAATTGTAGATACTGCAAAAAAATATACCAATGCATGTAAATCTTAGCCCTACTTAATTAGATTTCTATTAGTTAGTTTATATAGTGGCGTTAAAATGGTTTTAGATCTAAACATACTTGTTATTTTAAACAAAATAACACAAGGTATGAGTAAGAAAGAGAGTATCTGTTGATTTAAACTATTTTAGCGCCACCCTAATATAAACATACCATATAATATGTAGTCTAACTCAAAATACCTTTATTCATTAATCCTTTTTTTGAAATATAATTTGTATACATTTGCTGAGAGTTATAATGATATGCAAACAGAATTTCATTGATATTAAGATTTTGCAAAATTTTATTTATAAGCTTTCCCGTACTGCTTGAAGGTATTGGTAGCCCCATAATTACAGAAATTGATGGCACAAAGTCTGTTTGCATTATTTCTTCTCTAGTTTTTTTTTTTTTTTAAATAGTACATTTATAGATAAAACAATTAATTATTACCAAAAAATACAGTTTGTTATTATTGAACATACTTTATAGATCCACCACATTTCCTATTTTTAAAATAAACAAATAAAGGAACCATTACTTCGCCAGTCGAGGATCCACCATGTCCACCATTGTCACGCATTCCATGATCACCACAAACAATTAAAACAGATGGCAATTCAGATTTTTCAGAATCCTAGTAATTTTTCAGAAACAGTTAAAATATGACCAACTACATATTATATTTTACTCTTTCAGTAATCGGAATAAAAATCCTCAAAAATATTTTGATAATTAATATTAAATATTAAAATAAATAATAATAGTCAATAAATTGTTTATTTCACAGTTTCCTAATATTTTAATAATAATGTTATTTACAGGGTTATTGACTGTACACTTTAATTGATTTTTTGTTTAAATTGTCAAATTATTTATACATGCATATTACTTACAATTGAGTAACTTTTAATGTAGGTAATAATTTTATTGTATTTTTAATTTTTTAATATGTAGTATAATGTATCTGATAACTTTTAAAAATACCTACTTATAATTATATTTATTACAATTTATAAAAATAACAAAACTCAATCACATTTTTTACAGAATTATGCATATTGCAATAAAGACAAAATAATATTGTTGTTAATATTTGAAAATGGTAGTATAAATATAAAAGCAAATTAAATTGTTTTTAATATTTATTTCAAACATTAAATATAACTTGGTTTTTGAATATTATGATGATTCTTAGAATTTAATTTTTAATTTTTAGTAATTGCTGGACTTGCAATATTTAAATATTTAAATAAACAAACAAAATCACAAGTACCTACCTATACATTTATAATTAAATATTAATGATGTTGTATTGTTGTAAGTGTTTTAAAACTATTCAAAAACTTTCATTAGAAAATGTGGGCAGTATTATTCCGGAGATTTTTATTTTTATTCACTCTCTCATTTAACCAAAACATAAAATTTAATCAAAATACAAAATTATATAATAATAGTATTCACCATGTAATTAACAATACGCTGAATAATATTATCCATCTCAGACAATTTATTCGGCATCAAATTACTTCGAGGTCCACCTGTATGGCCAATATGATCAAGACCTAAATAATGAAGTATCATGATGTCCCAATCGGCCGTTGGTTTTAATTCATTTTCTAGATGACGAGTGACATTGTTATCAACCTAAAGAAAATATATTACTTAGTTTAATGTTAATATTCATCTAAAACATGTACTACAGAAAAACGAATTACTTCAGTGTAATCAGATATGTAAAAGGATGTAGTTCCATCATGTCTGACAAATGAATTTGGAAATAATTTTAACCATGTTTCATCCCCATAAAATATAACTTGTTTATTAGCTGCACGGGCTTGGTAAATAATACTGTCTTGTTGCACAGCCGAACTATCCAGATTTAACACAAGATCTATAAAATTTGGCACTGTACCTGTAGTTAAGGCCTGATAATCAAACATGTACTGGCTTATTTACAATTCATTCATAAATCACTACGTCACTATAACTGTACTTTTAAACGTGGCATCGTAACTGTAGGAGCGTTCACTCTGGTACGAAATAAACAACTTCGGTTCTGCTTTATGAGATCAGTAGAAAATGGCATATTTACATTGTATTCAGATTCCGTGAAAAAATCATAACGAATACCATCTATTACCATCAATACCACTTTGTTAACAGACTTTCGATACAAGCGTCTAGTGTCAAAACTAAAAATGTTTTCAAATTACAAAAAATTAATCATGTTATTAACTTAAAATATTAATTCAAATTATTTTTTTTAAGCACCAAACACTATAACAAAAGTTACAATCGCTGATTACAATTTGTTATTACTTATTAGTCGTCATTAAAATTATCTATTGCATTAAATTCACAAGAATACACAACTAGGTGCCCTCCAAAAATATAAGTATAATAGGTACAGGTATCTATAAACTATTAGCTTTTGAACTAAGAGCAATTAAGTGAGGGGGCTTTCGAATGGTAGGTTTTCATAACATGAATCTCAATAATTTATAACTATAAATTAAGGAGCCTGGCGAACCGCGCTAACTAGTGCACATTTTTGAAGAGGTCAATCAATCGATGGTTGAGAGTAGTAGTAGACAACGTAGAACAAATTTAGGGGGAGTGAGAAATAATTTTTAAAAAAAAATGATATTAAATTTTGAAGTTACGTAATCCGAGAAAATTTCAGCTGTGAGGGGTTCAACTTTTAAACCCTCCTCCCCCTCCAAAATAAAGGTACAGCAATGGTAATAGGTAACTGTTTTGTAATTACCGCCAAGGTTCCGAGTCGTTTTTGTTCGGCCATATAGTCGACGGGATATCGTTTGGTGTTGACGTGCGGCTGTCGTTGTAGCCGAACGAAAAGAACCCAAAGAGGAATAGCAAATTGGCGAAAATCGTGCACGACGACAGGTAAAGCAGAGTGACCGACTGCTTGGTCAGCCGCATAGTGTGACTGGACGAGTATAATCGTTGTTTGTAACGATTTTTTTTATCAATCTCACAAGACTCGTGGCGGCGGCAATTGGATCATATTTTTTGAGTACGAACACCGTTTGCTGTTACCATTGTAGTACAGAACCTACAATTAGTTAAGTGCAATAATAACTGCTCATCCGAAATGTCTGTTTGTTGAACACACCCACACCATAGTTATCTTTATTCTAAGTACCCATACCAGTATGGCAGAGCACCACAAGCTGTGCGCCACAGCTGCGAGTTTTAAAACGACTCAAATTCAAATAACTACGACTGCGACTCCAAACTCCAAAGACGGGAGTCACAAAGCGTAGTCGTGTGTACGACGCCAAAGGCCAAAACAACAACAAATAACAACACTAACAGGGAATTATTTACATAACCTGAAAACTACACCGGTCACTATAGATAATAATAAAATGTATTTACTATTTATCTATATATTCTGTTTATGTATGGTCGTGTCGGTCACCGATTAACCGTTGTGAAGTTAGTTGCGCGACCGATTGTCGAATGGCGAGAGCGATTAGCGAATGCCGATGGATTACGGATTTTTAAATATTTTAAATTTTTGTATGAATATTAAATTATTATTATTTTAATTTTATTATAGGTACTGGCAGTTAAATAGTATTTACTATTTACTATTATTTAGTAACTGCTAGGTAAGCACTAGTAAATCCGAACTCCAAAATCATAAGTCATAATACAAATTTTATACAAATATGAAATGCATGTAATGATTTACTGTATTTACTGTATTCACTATTCATGCGGTATTTAGTTAGTAGTTACCCAGTTACTACCTGCCTACTATCTTCTGACTATTGGTTAGCTGTTACTAGATCGGGCTAGAACTACGCCTACCATGAGTCCATGACCTATAATTTATAAACTTCAGTAATAATAGTATAGTTATTCATTACCACATGCAACAAATGTTATAACTTATAAGCAGTGGAAAAAGCCTGTAGAAAATTCACCGGGACCAAAATATCTCTTGTTGATCGTCCTTTACTAATTACCGATCATCCCTTAGATGCTTAGAATTTAGATCGTTAATTGACATTAAACATAACGCGTTTTCCCGTCCGTAGTGTCGAAACTTGGAAATCGAAAGTAGAAATATTCAACACTAATGAATAGTGCTGCTCTACAGCTCAAAGTTTTAACTACCAGACCAACCGACAAAGAGAATCGCACAACCGAGTGGTACTGTTGCAGTACTACTCCGTCGCTGGAAAGTGATTTATTGAAATAGTGTAATAGTCAAAGATGGAAAAGATCAATAAAATCACTTGGATTTAATCATGTGGAAACCACAGCTGGTTGACTCCAGCGTGCTTTACTAACTGCCTCTGACAGTACGTTTCCGACACCTGAGCACGACTTTTGAATCGTTTTATTTATATAATAATATAAACTATTTTATATTTGAGCACTACGCGGAAGGTGGTTTAGGAACCAATTTGAGACGAACGGACCACCATTTTAATACATTTTTTCTTTTTTCCTTCACGAAATTCGTGGTTTAATGATATGTCGATTACGATTGAAAAAAAATTTGTAGCGCCTCGAAATTTTGAAAACTGCAATAATTTCATATCACGAAAATTGCGATTCATCTTATAACTACCGACCCACAGGCCCCAATGGCCCAATGTAATAGTCTTTACGTCGATCGCTTAATGCCACAGTATAAGTAATCAGTACTGCACCGCACTTATTGTCGCCAATCAGCAGTATAAACTATACTGACCCGGTAATAATATTTACCTAATAATCATATTAGGTCAGCGGTATAAAGTACACACTATAGTCTATAACTATTAACCATGTAGACATATTTATAGTAGTCTACGACAGTACAACACCCGAACACCGTCGCACATTATTTTAATATTTTCTCGGAGTTCCAATTCTCTCTCCGTTCTCCATTTTACCATTATCATTAATCACGCGCGTACACGACCATGAACATAGTAATAATAAAATAGTTGTACACCATACACGACACCCGTTCCACACTTCCACCGGTGCAACGCCACTGCAACTCGCTCTACACTCGTGCTCAGTGCAGCTCGTCTTATTATTATTACTATTATTACCGTCGCCGACGCGGTATTAAACATCGAACGCTCGAATGCGAGCAGGCTTCATCCCATCAACTACCCCGCCGACATGTTTTCATTTCGTGATAATAATATTCTCGAGTTGTGAACGACCGAATTACAGTGAATACACCGAATATTGAGATTGTTCGTGAATAATAGCAGTTTTGGACACTACTCGGCATTGTAACAAGACGTGTGGACGTATTTTAGTGCACTAATTTACCGTATAGTGCTATTAGTGCAGTTATTGCAGTAGTCGTAGTCGTCGTCGTCGATCACCAACACACGCGACTTTATTGATAATAATAATTTAAAAATACGATTACACAACAAACACACGTCACACACACACACACACACACACACACACACAAACACACACAAACACACACACACACACACACTCTCACACACACATCTCCGAAACCGGTAAGAGGAGAAATAATATCACATATAATTCACATTATTGTTCAGAACTGCAGAAGGCAACGACCAGCGCTCGGCAACAACAAACCGCCGCCGCCGCCGCCGCCGCCGCCGCCGCCGCCGCCGCCGATTCCACATTTTGTCGTCCGTTTACAGTGCGGTACTTACTCAGCATCCGTTCCGATATCATCTCTTTTAGTTTAGCGCAATATTAATATGTCTGTGTTACCGCGGAGAATACTCAAGGAGACCCAACGTCTGATGCAGGAACCGGTGCCCGGAATCAGTGCCAAACCGGACGAAGGAAATGCCAGGTGAGACGCGTCTTCCACGCATAGTGTGTGGAAATAAATCGACGATGCTCCTACTATAATATAGGCCAATAATATTATTTTCGTGAATAAATGTCTGCGCGGTCTGGGTACACTTGGATTCTATCCTGATTGCGTTTGTTTAATTTTTTTGTCCCCCCTCCGTCGATGCGAACAATAATCACGATAGCGTACGTCGGTCATCGTTTTATTTAATTTTTTTTTTTTATGCCACAGGTATTTTCACGTCAAAGTCACGGGGCCCGAAGACTCGCCATTCGAAGGGGGCCTGTTCAAGTTGGAACTATTTTTGCCCGAAGACTATCCAATGTCAGCGCCAAAGGTTCGCTTCATCACTAAAATATACCATCCAAATATTGACCGACTTGGAAGAATATGTTTGGACATACTTAAAGACAAATGGTCACCAGCGTTGCAGATACGTACTGTTCTTTTGTCCATACAAGCGTTGTTGAGCGCACCAAATCCAGACGATCCATTAGCAAACGATGTAGCTGAACTGTGGAAAGTTAATGAAATTGAAGCCATACGCAATGCTAAGGAATGGACACGCATGTATGCCTCAGAAAACTAAACAGTACGCTTTAAGTGAGGAGTATAAAAATAAAGTTAAAGGTTAATAATTATAATAATATAAAATACTCTGAATGAAAACCATTCTAAATCGAGCAATATACTTATATATTTTTTTCCAACAGTTGTCTTTTAACTAATGGAAATTTATTAAGAATTATAGAAAATGGTAATGATGGAATATAATTGTTAACATATTGTTGTTCCCTCAAATTGTATTATTATGCCTTTGGTATGTAATCACAATGATAATTTAAAAGGGTAGGAAGTTTTACTAGCCTATTCCACTGAATGAAATATAGAACTGTTAAGTCATCAGTGAATACTAGTAATTTACTTATATATATTTATGTAAAACTTATGTATTTTCATTTTAATGTTGTAATGCTTTTCATCAGTTATATCTTAATTTAAACTTGTTCGTAATCTTTTATTATTCAATTTTTTTTTTATGATTATTATTATATTGCTGAGATTCATCATTCTTGTGTGAATAAAACATTTATTTAAGACTTACCTAGCCTTTGAGTAAACTATTATGCACCCAATGGGAATGTTTAAATCACTATCCTAAACACTGGTTTTTTTTTACAGTTAAAAATACATTTATTTGGCCTTCAAATACACATTTTTTTCATTAACCTTACATTTGCTCATTTTTTCTAGAATAAAATTGATAATTTGGATGTATTAAATCTTTATTGACAATGACTAAGCAACTCAAACAGTCTTATCACTTTAAGAGGATATCAGTAAAATTATTTTATTGTTAGAATCTATGAATAATTGGTTTTAGATTGTAAGTAAGACGCAATTTGTATATCATTGGTTTTACTGAACAATACACTCTCATTCATTGTTACTTAAGTCTATACAAATTAATGACATCCTCTTCATTTTGTTTGAGACAAAATTATTTTAATTAAAAAATAAATATGTTTGTAATGCCTTGTGGTTTTAAAATTACAATTAATTAATAGTTTACAATACCTGTGTTTTGAATATTTTAAGCGAACTTGACATGCGTTGTAGTTTTGTCAGTGAACATGTTAACATTTTGTTTGTACTCTAATTGTTGTATACTTAAAATATACTTGTATACAATTAAATATGATCATTTAAAAAAAATTATATTTGTTAAATATAAGAAAAAAAATTAATTTAAAAACTCAATATATATGATTCGTGGACTAAAACTTTAAAAATAGAATAGATTTATTTATCGAGTATTAAAAGAGACTTTTCAGAGAGTCCGGGATTGACACTTCATAACTACAGAAATAAACCTAAAATAGAAGAATTTAGTTTTGAAATAATCACCAAGATGTATTCCACACTTTATACTGTTCTGTTGAGGTCAGTTCCACTCTGCACAACACTAGTAACTAACCAATTTACATTTTTATTCCAAGTGCAATAATTTTGCAAATGGCAAACCTAACAACAAAAGTGGAGTAAAAATTTAATTTTCTGAGTTAAAGCAGAATTCTGGAAAGTTTTCTTAAAAAGTACATACTTCACCTACTAAGCTAGAAAAAAGCATTTTGTTTAAAAAGTTGTGTACCTTCTTTTTCAACATCTTTTGCGATATACATAGTGTACTAAAGTCCTTATGACATATTTCTCTGTTGAACCTAATATTTTTGTGAATACTAAGGGAAGGTTAATAGTGTGGGGGCGCTTCCCCGGTATAGTTGAGTGAATCACCATCTATTTCTAAGAATAGTATGTTAGATTACATTATTAGTATTCTTAATTAAATAAGTTGAACTAACTTTTGCCCAAAACATTGCATACAACTTGCAAGTCAAACAGTCCTGTATTTAGAGGGAGGCCAGGGTTGGACATTGCCCCCTCCCTTAATTTCTCCAATACATTTTTATTGATTTTCTTTTGTGTTTAAATATTATACATCTCAATGTGGGTTTTTTTGAATATATTGTGTATTTGGTTTGTGTGTGGTATGTGGAAATTTTATGTTTAAATATATTTCTCGTTTGTTCTTGTAAGAGGTGTGAAAGTTAATACGTTTGAATGACAAATTATACTAGGTCTGTATTAGGGTAGAGAATTATAATATTATCTCCTATTAACATACTTTGCCCAAAGTACCAAAATATTGCCTTGAGCAAATTGTAGATTTTAATAATTTTTATATTTTAGTCTTAATATAAAAACCATTTATTTTTTGAAGAACATTTTAAAGTTTTTTGTTTACCTCAAAGCTATTAGTACTTGTTAGAGTGTTAGCTCTTTATCTTAACTTTTAAAAAAATACATTTTTTAATTGTCCAAAAATGTTTTGGCCTCATATAACCATAACACAAGTCATCTGCTCATATTCATAAGGTCCTTACAATTTTCATTTATTTTGTACATCATGATTTGATGAGTTATAGAAAATTAGGACCCCGCATGGCCACATTTAAAAAGTCCTAAAATTACAAAATTATGCAAAATATAATTTTATAATATACAGAATCATTAAGTCATAAAAATACATTTTGGCATAAACTATTAATTTTTTGAGCAAAACATGTAGAACCATATAAATACCTCTCCTGACTAATATTTATGTTCAATGTATATAAAATATAATAATTCATACTTTTAAAGTGCCCCCCCCCCCCAATGTTCTAATTTCTAATTATGATTTTGATGTACCTACTTCAGGTCAGGTTCATGACCATAATAGCCTAAAATTGGTTCAAATATTTTATTGTATATAAACACTAATAATGTAATGTTGTGGCAACAATTTCAAATCTACAATTAATATATTTTTAATTTCAACAAAATTGTAGAAGCAATTTGAACTTCTAACACGTCTTATAAAAAAAAAGTTGTGCCTTTGAAATGTTGATATATATAATGTAAGAAAAAGTTGAGGAACCTTGTATTCAATTTTTTAGCCTTTGGGTATGAGAACATACATTTTTATTTTCAGCTACCAGTAATGTGAATTAAATAATATTTTCTGATCAAGAACTTAATAATCTGATGAAAATAATGCTGATCAAATTTAATCAAATTACCCATCAATTATAAATATTCTTCATTTTATGTTTAACAATAGTTAATTAAACATCTCATTACAACTTAATATATTATAGTGAATTTACATAATTTGAAAATAGTTGCAATTTGAGTTTACACAGCTGTGATGAAAGTGTAATAAATATTTTGAGGAATAACCCCTCCACAGTAGAATTTTGTGACATTGTGACAACCTGGTTTTTAGGATGAATTTTAGTATTATGTTTGCACTCACTACAGCTATATGCCTATATTACTATGTTTTATGAGTATATATTAAAAATTTGAAATTTTACAATATAATTATCTATAATATCTCAAACAAATCAAGAATCTTATTTAAGTTTTCACAATATCTTAAGAACAGTTAACTGTTTAATTTTTATGGTTAAATTCATGATCATTCTTCCTCAAAACTGCACAGTGCACATATCAATTTTGTGTCTACGTCATTTTTATTTAAATCTTTGAACTGTATATTTTGTACAAGGTTATGTAATTAATTATTATTTAATATATAAATTTCAAGTGACAGTATGTTGCAGTATTTAAAATATTTTACAGCCCTCCTGAAAAAAAATTGGTAGTTCTTTATTGCTGATATATTATAAACTTTATACACTTGAAAGCTTGAAGTTTTTAAAAAACCATTAAACCTGGGCTGTATACAAATATTTTAGATTTAAACTGGTATAAGCATATTTTATAAATTTAAAATCATAATACATATTAATATATTATTATGTATAGATATATATAATAAATATATATTTTAAATATTTATTTTATTTTTATTATAATACATAATATTTAAGTCTAATGACCACAATAAATATTAGGATTAAAAATTACATCATAACATGTTCATTCACGACAATGACTAGAATAATTAGGAATTAGAATTGTCACAGCTAATGCGTCCATAGACACATTTTATGTATGATACGTAAATTTGAGTTGTTCAAATGACGACAATGCTGTTGTGTTTACAATGATGTTGGTCAAAGTATAAATTAATACAATGCTACAGCAATGTCATATACATTAGCAATAAGGTAATTATCACAAATAAAAAATAAAATAACAATAACAACATTAAAAAAATAATAATAAAAAATACCAAATAAAAGTATATAAAAAAACAAAACATAATGTATGAAAAAATAAAAAGTAGGGCCTTAATTAGATTGATTAGACTTAGAAAAACAATTCAATGTATAGTACAATAATATAATAATTTTTTTGTGATATGGCAATATTTGATAAATTGTGTTTAAATGTGTATGCGATGTATATTAAAATCATCATGTAGATGTCCTCTCTAATTATTTAGAGTTTCAAACCTCAAAATGCACAAAATAACAAAAAACATAAATTGAATATTAAAATTAAACAGTATTTGGAAAATTGTTGTTTCCATATTTCTTTCTTTTTTTCAATCCTTGATAATATTTTTATTAAAAAGGAAATGGGAGGAGAAGACACCGGCAAGTTGTGCAAGAACCCTTTACTAGTCCACAAACTGACCAGGTTGTGTATCAATTGTTTAGATGGGTACAAAACCTAATGTGTACAATATATTTTGTTGAGTAATACCGCGAAATCTCAAAAATATACTTTTCTTCTTGACTTTTAACTTAACTCATAATGGCAAATTATTTTTACACTCATTGTATAGACTATTCATTTTTAAGACTAGATGAATACAGGTGTCTCTTGACCAGTAAGAAGACGAAACATGGATGTTGGCATTGTTTTCATCAAAATCTGTAAAATAAACACATCAAAGAATATAAATATAATAATATTATAATATAAGATAGAACAATAAAAAAATGTTTATTATTTATCACTCTGTGAATTCAGCATTTATTTATACAAGTAACTGGGTTTCGGTATAATGATACTACTATACTCTGTACTCTGTCCAGCAACCCTGAAAATGCATTTTTTCAGAGCATTTAAATAATAATGCAAGATCTAATTTTTCCCACTATAGTCACCATCACTGCCACCAGCTATAAGCAGTCTAAAATGTGTTTTGGTTGCCGCCTGGTTGCGGTCTTTTGCTGTTATATAGTATAAAGTACATGTTCAAAAGGTATAGGAATTTTAACTATTGTAAATACACAATTTATTATTTTTGATTAAATTAATATTTAAAAAAATACTACAAATCAGATGTGATATTACAGATAAAACCGTTAATTATTAGTTAATAAATATTGCAGTATCACATTGTAAGAGCTCACAATAAAACAACTCAAATCAATAACTTCATTTGTCAGAAACAAATTCAGATGTACTTCAAAAAATGGCAACACCATTAGAATCAGTGCACTATCTGGATGGCAATATTTCAAAGTCGATTCATTTCAATAGCATAAAAGTTAATGATTAAATTTTAAAAAAAAGATTTAAGTGTCCCCCCCCCCCCGTGTTTATAAAAACACCTCATATTATGATCTATAGGCAATTCATTAATGTAATTTATTTCTCAAAGTATTTAATTTGTTGAAGCTAAAAAACATTGTCTTATTACTTCTCCGACTGAAGTTGCCAATAGGTTGACAATTTTTTCATGCGGCACAGCTACCACACTTTGATTGTTTATTTCAATAATTCTATGGCCAACACGTACCCCACCACGTTCCGCAATTCCACCACGAAGTAAACTACATATCTGTTATACAAATCAAATAAAATATACTTAATATTTGAATTTAAATACAATTAATAATAAAATAAATAGCATTATCACTTACAACACCATTTTGAACACTAAAACCAAGTTGGTATTTTGTGTCAGGTCTTTTTATTTTCACTTCGACCACAGGGGCACATGGAACAACAGTTAATTTGATAACTGTTTGAGGTTTAGAATTCTTTAAAAAATAAAAGAAAGAAAAACAATTTATTAAAATTAAGTCATAAACAACAGTGTAATGATTAAATTCAATAAACAGTACCTTGATATAATTTTGACAAGTGGACAATGGTAGGCCAACTAGTGATACACCATTAATAGCAATGATTTGATCACCAATATTTAACTGGCCACAGCGTGCAGCTGCTCCAGCTGGAGCCAGGTTGGCTATCACAACAGTAGGTAACATGGAACCCCAACCTGACTCAACAATCACAACACCGAGTATTTCGCCTTTAGATTTTGGCACTACAACCTGAAGGCAAAACAAAAAAAAATCAGTATAACTGACATTAACCAAACAAACTTAACATACTTCTTTTTGCAACTCTTTTTTTGCAAACATTTGTAGTTCATCTCCAAATATTTCTTGTGAATTTAATACTTCTTGATAGTCCATTTCTTTAACAAAACTATGGTCCTCAATACCATTTGCTTTTAAAAATTCCATATATGCCACTTGAAAGGCCTGGCCAATAGATTGGGCAATAAACTGTGCCTACACATAATAAATATAATGTTTAAAACAAAATGTAACATGTAACTATTTAAAATAATATGTTCACCAACTCAATTTATCATTGCAATTAATAAGTTAAATTTGCAAGCCATCTATTTAAAATTTCCAGGTATAAAAAACAAAATTATTATTTTTGGTATAATAGGTATTAAATACTTTGGAAAACTACATGGTTAATATCATTAATATATGACATGTGTCAGTCAATTTACACTTGAGTAAATATTTTAAAAAAACTACCTAAACATGGTGTAGCGACCAATTTTATTATCGCCAGTATTGAATCAACTTTTAGATATAATTATAAATAATTTAGATATTTTAAACATCTTACTTCATCACTTTCAAAAACGTGGCATATCATTTTGGGAGTTCTATTGTTGGCTGTCTTGTCAATGCCGTTTACACCTGAAGGCACTAATGCAGTTTCTGTGGTGGATTCAGATGGTTGGTGTGTAAGGAAACAACGTCTTCGGGCCATTAAGACAACTAGTTCACCAATATCAGCTATATAAGAAATGGTCCTGAGAGCATGGTCCATCATGATTTCTTTCAAGTCAGTGTTGAGAACCATTATTTTTTCAGTTGATATAAAAAGATCCACCTCTGTACTTGGTTGAGTCTCGCCATCAGGAGCCTGCCAAAACAAATAAAAATTATTATTGCAATATTATTAAGAGGACACCAAGCGGGTATTTGTTGTCTTGTCTTCTTACAAATGTACGTGGCAAATTGTATGTTCACAATAATACATTTTACTCTGTCATTTCTAAAATTAGAGTGAATTTTCCTCTAATAAAATGTAAAGGCAAGAATATTATCCAAGGAATCTCCAAGAATTATTTTGACACTATGACTTTTAAGTAATTTATGATCATTTTAAAATGTACAAAAAGCTAACAGTTTAAAAATGGTTATAACTTACTTAAAAATAATTATATCAATAAAACCCCCCGAGATGTCTTAGATAGTATTGATTTCAAATTTTAGAAATTGCAGTGCGAAATGTATTATTGTGAACGTACAATTTGCCATGTTATAAGTTTGTAAAATGGAGACAACAAATGCCCGTGCGGTGTTCCCTTAATATTAACACAGTTGATTTATTTTACACATCCAACTTACCAAAGCCTATTTTATCATCCAAATGTAACGAAGCAGAATAAAATAAATTGAATATACATATGATTAAAAACAAAATATTATTAGTTACATTACTTTTATTCTAGACACAGCTTCTTCGGCTTGCATCATCCTAGTACTTTTCGTCGGTTGTCCTTCACAAGCTAACTGCGTAGAACCCAAATACCGTGCTCGGAATAAAACACCTTCAATTAATACTGCAGGTTCGTGAATCATAACTAAATACCAAATAAAGATTTAAAAATATATGAGAACAAATTTAAGGAACCAATACTTAAAATAGTTGTGTAAATTTAATATCACTTTCAAATTCATACAATTTCAATCACTAGTCTTGTAAGGTTTTAATATAAGGTAATATAATATTAATATGTAATAACTTAAGAAAATTTGTAATGAAGTATTAGATATTACTATTTTGTTCTATTATTTTGCATGTATATATGATTAAAATTTAATCGCTGACAATTTCACAACGTTAAAATATTTAAGCGAGTGTTTAATGTTGATTATAAAAGTTGTGTGTTTCATTGGACTTACCGTGCAATCAAGTGCAATATTGTGTTAATTCCGTGTTGTGCAGTTGATAAAAAAAATAAAAGCAATATTGTTAGTGTTAGAATAATGAGTTTTAAAAAAAAAACAAAAAATGGAAATAGTATTTGAAAAATATACTATACATTCTAGGTAGGTCATAAAAATGTAACAACTATCATTAATTTCCTTTTTAATATTAAATATTAACAATTGTTAATTCTTTTTATAATACAATTAACAGATCTAAGAGCTACAAAATATCAAAATATATACAATTCATTCACAATATTATAGTTTAAATAATAAACATAATTGTTATAAATTAACACACAACTTCACAGTCACAATACTATTATACAAAACGTGCACTTATAGAAGCAAGGAAAGTAAATTAAATAGATAAATCCAAATCCATTTCTTTAGACAAAAATTTAACACAATTCCACAGTAAACTAAATGGTATATTTTATAATAACAGAAAACAAATGATTTAGAATAAAATAGTAAGGTTTTTTAAATTAAAAGCAAAAAATTATTTGGCCGAAGTAATGTTTATAATTTAAATATAAAACTCAATAATAAATAACTTTATAAAAATTGAAGAGTATAAAATATAATTTAAAAAAATTAATTCAATATTATAGTCATAATAATTATGTATTATATATTTTATAAATACATATTAATTTTAGTGCGAAATGTTGTTAAAACCGTGCAGATAAAATTATAAGAAAATAATTATTCATTCTTATCAAAGCATACCTGTTTGGTGTTGAGGTATTCCTAACGGAATAACAAAAACAAAACAAAGCTGTTAAGATACATAATATATTATAGTATATTTACACACATATAAAAATGTTCTGATGGGATATTGGGCGTTTTGGGGTTATCTACGTTATTCACAAAATCAGTACATATTTTTTGTTAAATATTTAAATATACTTGAAAATATTTCAGAATGTAAGTCGTGTACTTGGTGAAATTATAGATTTGTATGATTTAATTACTAATATGAAAATGTAAGTGAAAATTACAGTCTTTATTAAATATTTTATTTAGAATAAAACTTTGAATTAAAAAATATAATAATAATTTACGTAAAAATCTGTATTAATGATTTAAGTTTTGGGAATTAAATTTATAATCTTATCTAAATAAATAAAAATGAATCATTATCATAAAATTGTTTTCATTAACAAATTTTATCAATACAAATATTAATTGATTCTTCTGTTATTATGTTTATTATAGTAAGGATAAAATATAATAACCAATGTTTAAAAATGTTCATGCCTTCAAGATGATTAAAATTGTTAATTGTATCAAAGAAAAACAATTGATAAAATTATATAAACATTTAAAGTATAAAAGTATTTTTAAATAATTTATCTTGTATGTAAAACAATAAAATAAATAGTCTATGAAAATCTTTAGTATCGAGAATTAAAATAATATGTGAAGTCACGTGGGACACCAAATTTACAAGTTATACTTTTATTGATTACTGCATTAAGATGTTGACATTTACAATATTAGTCATACATTGCATTTGCAAATGGCATTGTGCGTAAGTATAAAATAATAATATTTGGTAAAAGTTTCAAGTATCCACAAATATTATTTTTGAATTACAACAAAATAACTAAAATTTGTATTCCTAGTTTAATCTATTAAATCAAAATTTCAACTTCAAACGTCAATAAATCAAGAAAGTGTTTATGCATATTTTAGATTTTTGAATTTAGGTAAGGTGAACCACATAATTATGCAGTTTAGCATATTGGTTCTTTCACTTTCCCCGTTACTCTGATTTGTTAGAAAAATGAATAATAATTAATTAATTTTATCAGGGAATTACAAAAAATTATATTTGATATTTTGAAATAAAAAACAAATAAAATACATTTTAAACTAACTAGATTTCGAAGAACAAGTTTGTTAAAAAAGCATACATTTTTTTTTTTGAAAATGAATTAAAAATACAAGTATGATATGACGACCAGATTTTGATTTTGCAATACCAGGTTGTATAAACAGTAAATTGTTGCCTATTCTTTTCACATATTCTAACGATATTGTGAAAATATAATTCAATGAAACTTTTAGTATAAAACGATATAGGATTTGATTAGCCATTTGTCCTCTTCCTTCACTTATCCCACACCTCACCTTATTTATTAGTTATACCCACTGAGAATACATCTTAACTTAATATTTTGGACTACATTTTTAATTAAAAAGTTAAATTTTTGTAATCTTATAAAAACTATTAGAGATTTAAAAAATTGTCTTTCAAGATATCAAATTTGTAAATAAGCAAGATATAACTTCTTAAGTAATCTCTCCACCCACAAAAACAGTTTATATAATACATTTTAATAACTAATATACTACTAGCTTCTCTTAGAAACTAAAATTATATATTAAGTTTACATATTGGCGGCGGTTATAATTTATGTAAAATATAAGATATTTGTAACTAATAAACTTGAAGTAATTTGCTGCTAACAGGCAAGCTGATAGCAAGTGTAGAAAGCATCATTATTCATAACCTCATGTTTAGTTAGTTTTTTAGTTAAGCAATAATTATATGGTTAAAATAATATTTTAATTTAAAACTATAATATATTGCCTTTAAAGTGTTGCAATAAAAGCATTATTGAAAACGGCTGAAAATTGCTTCTCAATCTTCCATGCGGCATAATAATATATTAGCGCTTATTCACTTTTTACAATTTATTAAGAAATGTATTTTATCATTTCCATTTTACTGACCTTCTTTATTGCGAGCTTTCTTCTTAGTTCCATCTTTCTCCTATGGGAAAAATATATCATCATCAATAAAATCAATAACTTATATACTACAACAAATATACTTTGAAATTTTAACAATTCAACATAAATATAAAATTTAAGAACACTTCATTCAAATATTCAATACAGAGAAATTATACTACATAAATAATAAAAGGATTACAACATTTGAAAAGCATTTATTCATATGGAATTAAGCAAATACAATAAAAACAAAAATCCTAACAACAAGTGATTATAAAATTAAGTGTACAATATTAGTTTCAATAGTCTATTTTAGAATACTCAGAAAAATACTTCATTGGTATATAAAACACATATTTTGAAATTTGGGTTAAATATTTGAAATGTACAACTAGACCCATTTGTTCTACAATTTTCAAGTCTTCTATTCTTCTAGTTGTAATAAAGTCAGCAATTCTATGATTATTTTTTATTTAAGTATTAAGTATCTTTACCTATATATTTTTTAAAGCAATAAAATGTTCATCAATCATACTTAACAACATTTTCAAATACAATTTGGATGTTATGGATTCAATTTTTAAGGAATTTATAAGATTTTTAAACTATTGCATAACAATATATTTTTTATTTTGTGAATTAATTAAAATTAAAAAATTATACATCAAAATAAGAATCTGTTATACACATTTTTAAGATACTTAAAACTGAAAAAATAGAATAAAATACAACTTATTCAATAATTAAAAAGTACATCATACTTAATCGAATTGAGAATGGTCCAACATTTATGACTATTTTTAGAAACTGGAAATGTGTGTTCAAAATATTTTTCTTCGTTTTAATTTTAGCAATAGTTTATACCGATTAATTTATATGATTTTGCAATTTCATTTCAAAAGTAATCACATAAAAAATAACAACTAGTAACACAAGAGTAGAAATGTATAAGATGGTTTCAACTAGTTACATTAATATAAATGATAATCCTTATCATCGTAATTCTAAGATGATTGTGAGAGAAGAATTATTTCGAATAATGAACGTTTAAAATCAATTTATTAATCAGCAGTGTTCTAATTTATTCTATACAAACATCACCTGTTGTAAGAAATTTAGGTTGTAGGTACTAATTAAAAGCCGAATCAAAATTGTGTAATGCAAATACAAAAAAAATATATAATCATGTCCAATTGATGACAGAGAACTACAACCAAAAAAATAATTAAATCAAATAAACTATTTAAATGTCTAAAATTGAACACAAAAGCACATAGGCAAACCTTTTTTGCAGGGTTAAGGGTTTGGGTTACGATGAATGGTTTTTCAATTATAGCAGCCGGTTCTACGGGTGTAGGATGTGTGGACGTATTGCTTGATGACGACGTCAAACTAAACGGTAACATAGACCGTGTTTTTGACTTCTTCCAGTCCTGTGGTGATATTTTATAAAAAACTAATTTGTTTTGTTTTAATTTTTGGTAACTTAAAAATTTTTTTATTTTTTCAAAAATTAAAATAAAAAAATTAAAATAATTGACCGACTGGGTTAGAAACACATGTCACAATTGCTCAAACAATAAACGCCACTTGAGTAAATACTATAAAACCACTAGGGGTTATCAAAGTGTTGAGGAAACAAATTGTATAATTTATTTAAAAAACTTACAGATTTTTCATCAAAGAATCCAGTGTCATCAGTTCTTTGTTGTCCTAAAAGTCTATCAGTTTCTAAGTCTGTATCAGCTTCTTCTAGTAAATAAACATACATAAGTGAAACTAAAAATCATAAAAAATAATAAGTATATAAATACCTTCGTCACCACTAGGTCCAGATCCAGTTCCTCTATGCCTGGTAAAAAAAAAGAAGGGATTAAGTTTAAAATAAATATTTTTATATTATAAATATATTTTTATTCTACATTAAAGCTTAAGTGATAAATAATATAATATCAATATTTCATGTTATTAATCAATTTTAATAATAGTGTACTAATATTTTACCTTGGTACCCAAATAGGTAAATCTTCAGTTTTGGCAGTATTTGAATTCGTACTATCTTTGCTAGGGCTGCAACCTGGAGATATGTCATCGTCCACATTAGTAGTTTTCAAGGGTTTTGTTTGTCTAAGACTAGATCTTATTTCATGAATAGCAGCTTCGACCAAATCAGCAGATTCATTGGCACTACGATGTGCTGTTGGTGCTGGTGGAGGAGGAGTTCTACTCTCATCAGGTCTCACTAAAACCAAATAAATGTTTTGTACTAAGTAATTTGCTTTTATGACACAGGAATATAATAATTATATTAAGACATAATTGACAATTGTGTACCTATATGCATTATATTATTATTAGGAATGGTTTTTCAAAGTTCAAAATTCAAGAAGAATTTAGATTTGAATTTGAACGTCTCAAACGATCAGAATAGCTTGGGTATAATCAAATTTGAAATGTTCAAACATGACAGTAGAAAAATAAAAAATTATTTTTATTCAGTGCAAATACTTATTTACTATAATTATATATATATTTTAATTAAGCTATGGTAAAATGTGTACAGTTATCAAATAAAAAAATTTTTAAATAATATATAAGTTCAAGTTTGAACAGTTTGAGGAAAAAATTAATTTTAAGTTTGTGAAAACTCAACTTTAACCCATCTCTAATTATTATGTAATATCTTGGTAGCTGAATGAAAAGTTTTACTTTTTGAATTTCTTTTATAGTTGAACAATTATTTTACAATAACATAAATGAGGTGCAACCACTCTGACTTAAACTATTAAGATTCTAGTATATTAAAAAACAAACAAACCTAGTGAATCCAATAACTGAATTCCTGTTTCTTGGCTATTGGAATGTACCTCACTTGCATTGGCATCAATGCTATCACATTTACTGGCCCTATTTGTACGTTCTATTATTTCTCTTTCAATCTCACTAATTTGTCTTTTCATTAACAATACCTAAATGCATAGAAATTGTTATATAAATCATAAAAACATAAAATACGCTTTACATACAGTTGGATTATTATTATCTGTATCACTAGTGTGACCGCTAGACAATCCATCTTCTAAAACTGGCATGGTGATACATGTTACACCACATAATGGAATTAGGTGTTGACCATCAACCATAGAAGATGATTCACCATCACTACCCATACCAGCATCTTCACAGTCTGTTACTTCGGGTGATAAAGTCACATTACGACTATACCTTCCAACACAGCTCTAAACAAATATTCATCATATAACATATTATTTATATACTCAGCAATTAAATAATTATACATACTTGATGAACTCCAGCTAAACATCGAGAACCATCTGATGATGAATCATGTTTATGTGGAGATAACTGTGAATTTTTGTGGACATCTTCATTTGACAGATGCATACCAACGTATGTATTACCTTGTTCAGAAACTGGTATTCGTCTTCGCAATTCATACTCCAAATCCTAAGGAAATTATTAAGTTAATCAAATAAAATCATCACATGAATTGTACTACTAATAACTAATAATTAACAATAAAATATACAAATAACTCCTAATTCTTTCAAAAATGATAAAATATAGGGCAATTCAAAAAATATAATATAATTTTCAACACTGGAATTTGTCAATTTAATGACTTAAATTTACCCCTGCTTCACAAATATACTACTGCCCATGACAAAATCAAAAACTTGTTATGATTAAGTGCGCATATAATTAGTTTTCCCCTTCCAGTGAAATAGGGTCCAAAACAGTCAAGGACAGTGATTTTAAACTTATGTCACAAGCTTTTGAAAATTATTTTTTTTTAATAATTATAATTAAGAGTAATATAATAAGTTATGAATATAAACAATTACAATTATGTTTAATTTTTTGTACAAACATTTTTCATGACTCAGACATATGCCGTGAAAAGGTTGTAAGAGCAGTGTGCCTTGTGTAAAAAAATTTTGTAAACCACTGGTCTATAATATACAATCCATCTTAAATACTATGCTCTACATTTTTTTACAAAAGTATACAATCATTCTGAATGCACTTTAATTTCATAATTCTAAGGTCTATATAATCACAATTCTAGTCCCTCTCATTTCTACAGTTGACCTTATATTGGGTTTTGACAAAATACATTACTGTACAATGTATTAATAAAATCTAACTCATCATATACTAAGGCTAGGTAAGGTTAGGTTATTTGTAAATTGTATTGCACATGTGCTTATGATTGGTTGGGATTTCGGGAATATATTATTTTCCAGACCATTATAATTGTAAAGCAATTCTAGCAAACTAGAAATAAATAATATTGTAATTTATAATATCATATAAAAAAAAATATATTATATACCTGGAATTGCAACTGTTGATTATCCTGATTTTCAGCTCCAGATTTAAAAAATTCTTCTAAAACTTTTCTAGTCTCTGAAAATTCATACAAATAATCGAAATTCATAGTTGGAGATGGACTGGAAGACCTAGAATCATCTTGAATCACTCTCTAAGAAAAATTAAAATTATTTAGATTATAAACACGATGATATTAACAATATGTATAATATAATAAGCATACTTGAGGAAATCCCGGTCGAGGCATATAAAGTGTAGGAGATGATAATAAAGATGGCATTGATTGTTCTTCCTCCCTGTATTGTTTCGGTGATCCATTAAAATCATTTGTCTGAATTTCGCATTGAGACCTAATTAATCCATCAGTATTTTCAGTGCTTGATATTTCTGATCGATTACTGTTTGCAATCATATTTATATCACCATTTTGACTAGTCTATCGAAAAAAAAAATAAAACAATATTAGTCATCATAAAAATATAAAAAAAGAGCCATACACACTTTATAATTTAAATGGTGTTGACAAGAATCAATCGTTTGGTACGTATTTTTATGATGATGCATCCCATAGTGCCCAATTGAACTATCGTGTTGAACTTTATCCCACATATCATTATGTATATCATCAAACAAAACTGGATCATCTAATTCTAAATAAATTCTAAATAAAATTAATTTCATTTTTACATTTATTCACTTACCTATGGATAATGGTCGTTGATGTTTGGTTGGTTTTACATCAGTAGAAAATACTTCAGAAATCTCTCGTGAAGATTCAGTACTAGAAGCATCCAGTCCTCTACAAAATACATAATATATATATATAAAATATACAATTTTAAAAATAATACTGAAGTATAAATAAAAAAGTTATGTTCCATAAAATTATATTTTCCAATAAAAATCAAATTTGGTTGACTTACCTATTGCGAAGTTCCCATACCCTGCCAGGTGATTTGATCCAATCAACTTCTGTAGGCAAAGGTAATTGACGAGTTTTTCGTCCAGGTTTACTTCGACTTTGACTATAGACTTCTCGCCCTCCAGCTATTTCTATTATTCTGCAAGTTAATCACAGATATAATAACACAATAAAAATTGTTTGAACTAAATAGTTCATATAAATGTTCAACTTTTTCAGATAGTAAATTAATATTGACAAACCTTGAATCTCTCAATTTATATGTAGACTGTTGTGATGTCAAATTTATTTTATTAGAGTTTCTTGTTCGGTTAGCAGCCCCAATGTCCACATTACACATGCCCCCAGATTCACTGGATGCATTCTTGATATCAGATTCATCATCATCGTCTTCATCCATATTTTCGTTAATTTCTTCTTCATCGTCTTCAATACTAGTTTCTAATGATGAATCTTGACTAGCATCACTATCACTTCTTCTGCGACTTCGAAATTTTCTTATTCCACGGATGCTACGTTTTCTAGTACCATTTCCACGTATGTTATCACACCTATTAAATAATATGGAATGTTTTTAATTAACCTACAAATTAAAATACAATATAACCAGTTTAAGTTGATCAACAAGGAACCAGTTAAGGATAAAGCAGGCAATCTTTTATTAAGGACCTCGGGAATGATGATTGTTTAAAGAAAAAAATCTTACTAAGCTTACTATAGATTCATAATTAATACCTGTTTCTTTGACGTTCATTTGACTGAGTCAAATCCATATCATGGTCTGTGTCGTCGTCACAGAGGGGATTTAAATTTAAGTCTGTAGATCGTACAGTAGATGGGCGACACTTAGGGAAAATCTTAGATAAATCATCATTGTCCAGTTTCAAGCCTATCATAGCTTTTCAAAATACGGGTCCCACCGTTTCTGAAATCTAAAACAACAAAAAAATACACAAATATTTTAGTTTACAAATTAATCAACTATTGTCAGCACTTGAATAATAAAATATTATAATGTCTTAAAAAGTATAACAATTATCTATGGATTTTACTGGAGTTAATAAATATTACCTAGAATATTTAAAAACAATACTGGGTGGATGTAAAATTTGTTTTTCTTACAAAACAACCATTATTATAAGCATATGCAATTTGGCTACATTGTAGTTGTTATGGTAACTAACAACTAACATTAGAAGTTCAAGAAAAGATCAATTAGTAATTCGTTTATACGGCAAACCCAACATAGACACTATTGTACTTCAATATTTTTAGTCAAATACTGCTGTATACATTAAAGTACATGTTTGGAGTACAAAATAAGTATTGTAAATAAAATATAGGTAATGAATATTTTTCATTGCTGGACTAGTAATATTGCTTTAATTACAATAACAATACAAGTGTATATTATTATATTATCTCTTAATTACAACTGTATCAGGTACATATATTAATTTGACAAAAATACCACTTAACAAATACTTTTCTACAATTTAATACTGTTTAATTTAAATAGATTATTTTTTTAACTGGATATTTTTTAAATTAATATTCACAATAAGCATATGAGTATTTTTTATAATTTATGACTTGAAAAATATGAAGAAAAGAGCCATTCAATTGTGACACTTTATAATTTTATGTCTAGATTTGAATTTTACTTATTTTGTTTAAACATGGAATTTTTTTATGAGTTATGAGAGAAGTATGATAACACAGAAATGTTTCAAGTAGAAAATTAAATGCCCATGTATCATATACATTAATATCACACAAAATTATGTATATCTATATACTACGTATGTATATTTATAATTCTTCTATTCATACAATTATACCGATTGTTTAAATAACAAAAACTGCTACAACACTTGTTATTTTTAATTATGCAGAATGTAGATTATACCTATTAATTGTCATGAATAACACATTATGTATATAATGTATAATATTAATTAATATGGGTTAGGCAATTATTAAGAATTATGAAATTTACAATATGGTTGAATGATCACACCAATATATCATAACATAAGTATAAGAGTATTAAAAAATAAATTAAATATGAAATATTATATCAGTCTACAGAATAATTATACCTAATATTAAATATTATCTTTGCAAATAATTATACAACAAAAAAAAAAATACTAAATAATATTAATTGATAATAGTTACTCATAAATTATTTGACCAATAGCTTTTAAAAATGAAATGATATCCACAAGAAATAGTGGAAAATAACCTAACATTTTAAATGAGTCCAGAAAAAATGTTAACAACTGATGTCAGAAGTTGCAGAACTAAAACGTTTCCACAAGAAACATAAAAGGTGTTAGTAAATTTCTAGTGTAAGGTATGATCTTGTTTAAAATGTATAAAAAGTTATGGAATGTATCTATATAGGTCCCTAGGAAGGTTATTTCTAATGTAAAAAAATTATTTAGGCTTGTAAGAGGTAGTTTAAAATATCACTCGGAATGTGAAGGCTTTAATGATGGGAAAAAAGTTTAACAATACTTTTTGACCGGATGGCGGATGGTTAAAGTTACACTAGATACGGTTGACGTCCCAGGTCCACTAGTGATCCGATTCACATTTAACGACACTGGCCTAACAGCTAGCCCAGAATGGTAAAAATTGCTGTAAACGTGATCAGACTAATTACTAAATCTAGTCACAGCCAGTGACCGTAACAGTCAGTTAAGGATAAATACTTCTGGGGCCCCAAAGTGGTGGTCAAGAGACTGCATTTGCGACTCTCTGATCGAGGAAACTGCAGCAGCAGTAGTGGCGGCGGCCACCCGTGATCGGTCACAGAGCAAGACACACGGCACTGCCAACGACAACATTAACGCGGTGCGCAGAGTAACAACAAATCGATGTGGCTCACCTTCCGAAACAGATAGATTTATATTTTGCCGACATTAAATTTCTAATGACAAAACGGCGGTTGCACGGTTGCGCAGCGCGTCGACGGTCTCGGCCGATGGCGCTAATGTTGACAACTGGCACGGCTAGTCTGGCCCGGCGGCGGTGACGGGCAGAAATCGGAGCAGCAGACGCCGCCGTCGTCGCGTTCGTGGCCGTCGGGTCGAACGACAGTCGTACCGCCAGCACCGAAGTACAAGAGTGAAACGACCAGCGAGCACGGCATACGCGTGTACGTGAGACAAGAACGTGCGTGTATGTGTGTTTGCATGTACTGCTTGTTCACGGGCGCGCGCGCGCGTATGTGTGTGTGTGCGCGCGAGCCGTACTACTGCTTGTGATAACGTTATTGATTGTCCGTCAGTCGCGGCGCGGAAGGAACGCTCGGGAAAACGTGACTCACGGGGACGACGATGTAGTCCCGAGCCATAGTGGGAGGACGGGTAGCGCGCGGTGGTTGGACGCGACAGACGGACGTCGCGCGCGCGTTGCGTGTGGCACGTATTCGTGACGTGTGATCGCGGCGCGGTTCGTGTCGACCGCGCGACAGACGGACAGCGTCCCGTTGTTCCGGCGGCGGCGGCGGCGGCGGGACCGCGGACGCTGTCGGAATCGATCTAACGGTCGGGGGGGACCACGCCTGCAGGGATCGTCGGCCGAGCGCGTTCGAAATATTGTTATTGTATTATATTATCATACAATATTATAGGTAAACGGTCTCTGCGGTACTTGGCCGCGCCAAACCGGCCAGTACAGTAATAATATAATAAATAATTATACATAGGTAGTAGGTACCCTATTGTTCACGTCGGGGGCTATCCGGTAGGTATAATTGCCCTGAGCACAACTCGGTCAGTAGCTGTATTGCGTTATAGTTCATAGCTCATACAATAATTGCCGTTGTGGCGTTGTTGTATATTTTACACACAAGATATACCTACGCGTATATATATGTATATATATTACAATATAATGACGTTATTTATATAGTAACTATAGCTATGTATAGTGTTTAATAATAATGTATTTATATTATATATAATTTAGGTATATACCGCGTCTTAGACGTGTTGACGCGTTGACGTGTTGTATATTCCGCGTGTGAGTCGACTGCTGCAGGAGGCGGCGTTGTCGGCGTACTATTATAATATCATATACAACCATAATACTGTCACTAAAACTTGAGTAAAACGTACGTCATATACTCATGCACAGAGTATACAGCACCACATCACGCGGCGGCGTACGGAGAGATCGCTGTCCGCGTTATTAATTATTATATATATTATGTATAAGTACGCGTTACATACTTACATGTTAGGTACATGTAAAATATGTGTGTGTGAGTGTTGTTGACTCCGACTGAGCGCATGTGCGAGACAAATTTTGTGATTATTGGATGCTGCGGCGGCGTACCGAGAGGGTCAACAACAGCGGAGAGGGATGATGATGACGCTGTCTCGCGGTCTTCGCGTTAACCGTGTGCGTATGTATCATCTGTGAGAGTGTATTGTGCGCGCGCACGTACAAAGATTACCCAAAGGCCCAACTACTTCCCGCGGAGGAAGTTCGCTTCGCATAAACCACGAAACGGCGAAACACTAAAAGCACTATATACATTTAACATTATACTACATACATAATACGTATTTTTAGCTATATGCTATAGCTATTTGGGGTCCTATGTTGAAAACCATAGTGTAATATATAACTACTGCAGTAGTTGAGTCTTGTGTTAAACATCATACTAGACTAAAAAATCTTCAAAAAAATATAATTTGCAACGAACAATAAACATAGGTACAGACCAAAAAAAAAATTAACCCAAACATTTTAATGAGTCAGTGAATTGCTATAAGATAGCTGCTCCCATTTCCCAAACTGAGCCGAGTGGAGTATCATAATAGGTATTAATGTATAATAGCTTATCTATTTCAAGATACACTAAGGTTTAAGACATATTTCACATATTTGAGATCACCTCTATGGATCTATGTATGGAATACCATAATATTAAATGGAATAACTGTTTGGGTGTTTGTACGGATGGAGCTCATCTCGAGCTATGGCTGGTCAGTATGGTGGACTTCTGGCATTACTCGGCAAAAGCCCAGAAATAATATGGACCCATCGTCTGTTATTCGTGGAAAGTCTTTAGTATATAGGACAAAACTATTCTTTTATTTATAATTGTGATAAATATTATAATAATGTACAAATAGAGGATAAAAAAAGACTTTCAAGTTTTTATTGTGTTTAACTGTTAAAACCTGGATGATTTCCTATCCTTTACACACTTATAAGTGAATAAGTGATGGAGAATTTTAACACTTATGAGATAGGTACAAATATACAATTATTAAAATATCGCGTTATTATTTGGCTCTCGAGGTAGTGTTTTCAAGAGTTTGATCAAATACAACGTACAATACCCACAATGTTATGCCAAGTACACAATATAGTATAAGTATATTATATATATCAAATGTAATATATTATGTATTTATGTGATATAACTATATTATATGTTTACCTATATATATCTCACCGGCTCGCAGACCGCAGTTGCCTATATAAACTATATGCTGTAGTCGGATTAGGACATAAATTACGTACTCATAATAAGTGAATCGAAATAAGAAAACGAACTGATTACCATTTGCTGCTATGGTGCTCGTAAAGAAGTTCAATTGTCACTCGCAGCATTTAGTATTCAGTTGTTGAGGTGGTTGGTGCGTCGTGTGACACTGTGGATCGGACAATAAGATCACGCTGTCCGGAGAGTGGTAGGTCGGTAGGTGGCTTAAATAAAGGGTTCTGAGTTTTCAAGGACTATCTTTGTATTGGACATCCGATCCCTTTTTCAATCGCCTGTTCTCTCTGGCGACACAGACGAAAGCCATACGCGTTATTATATGAATACGAGTTGGCCCCCAGATGCGTGAGCGTGACCGAATTACGTTAGTATTGTACATATTTTTTACTGGGGCCTTGCCGGGGATGACTGTTCCCTGCATACAACAAATGATCTGTTATTTATTGTATTTAAGTTCACTAATATTGGTTATTACAATGATAATTATAGTAATCATGGTTATAGTTCTTTAATCCGTTTGCGTTTCATAAGAAGATAAGT
Organism: Myzus persicae; assembly: GCF_001856785.1. NCBI lineage: Eukaryota > Metazoa > Arthropoda > Insecta > Hemiptera > Aphididae > Myzus > Myzus persicae. The sequence continues at coordinate 247,936 of NW_019103036.1, read as the reverse complement.
TAACATCTTAAAGTGTAAAAGATGGAAGTCGAATGAATAATTATATTCGATATTTTTGGATAGTAGATGATAGAAGACGGTAGTTAGGAAAAATAATATCAACTAATTAGCATAGACGAAATTTGGGAGGAGGATTGGAGGGGCTTATTTTGAACCAACGATTACAATAATTGTAATAATAATAATCATTACAAAAGTACCTACCTAAATGTTGTAACTTGTTCCAATATCAATAGTTTCCTGTTTAGTAATAGGTAAATGTATTATAATGTATTAAATTTAGGATAGTGGGTGAGAAAAAAATGATAAATATATAAATAATATGTTATATTCACAAATTAAGATCAATATTAATTGATAATTATTAATTTGTGGACTCGTGGTTATACTGGTTATCTAATATTTTAAACGTATTGGAACAGGTGGTGCAGGGAGTAGAGCCCACATCGGTCTGTTTTATTATATGTAAAACCCCTCCCTGTCAAAAACGTAAATTACGCCTTTGTGAATGAGTAATGACTTATGGATTTATGATGGCTTTAAACTCTTTTAAAAAGTCGTTGAGTTATGACTAATGAGTATAAGTATAGCTATACGTATTATCGGTATTTTGCGTAACACGTGTGGCCGTGTGGGGTTATTGGTTTGGACTCGGAAGTTCGATCTTCGAAACTAAGGATTTTGAACTTGGTTTTGAGTGTACGTACTATGAAGGAGGAATATAATAATATCGTGGACAATATGGTATAATTATGGTGAAAGGTGATATAAAAAATGCATGTTTAATTAATTATACCCCTGCGTGGCTGCGTTATTTTATAGTTGGCATTATATTTATGCTATATTATTATAAAAATGATTTACTATATATTTGCATTTCATTATACTTATTTAGTGATGACTTACAAATACGTTAAGAGGACGTCGCAGTGGTCGTACTCGTATATGTTTCCGCGTCTTAATAATGCATATAATAATATATCAAAATGTACGTGCAGCAATCCTAATTTTGTGTTGTCAAAGAGAATTGAACTGTGTACTCTAGTTGGTTTTTTACGATATTTTAATTTTTAAGTGAGTTATAAGTATGTAAAATATTAATATTATTAAAAATATGATTTATTTTATTTTTTGTTTTTAAAGATAATTTATTAAAATATCACAGCCATAATTCAAGACATAAGAATGCCTAATATTTCCAATGTATAGACTTATTATAATATATGCTTAGAGCAAAAAAATTAGCCTGTAGGAGGGACACCTATCCACCCTGCCCATCCTTATGACACTTATGGTTATAGCCAGCTAAGTACAAAATGATTTAGCCATAATCTAAATATAAAAATATGGGTAGGTAAGCCACTTGACCACAAGCTATAGCCCCGCAGGGGTCACAGAATGGCGACCAGCAGACTAATTTTATTCGGTCCGCAGACAAGAAAAGTCTAAAAAGTAAAAACCGTTAATATTATCCGTTCTATATAAAGTGTTGCAATTTATCATTTTTGTTCATTGGTTTTTACCGACATCTGCAATTTTGATGGCCCTCAAACAATTTCCAGATTATTAATGTGGCCCTTTAAAAATAATAGTTGGTGATCCCTACTATAGACTATGCCCTATACTATAGGGCCTATAGTATATTATAGTAATATATATATATAAATAGCATTTGATGTGGGTATAGCACACATAGCACCAAGGCGCCTCTCATAAATATAGTTATTCTTTTAATATTATTTACACAATACATTATACTATTATATTTGCAATGCATGTGTAGTGAACAAATTGAACAATTCAATGATTATGGTGTTTCGAAAATGATGTATTATGGCTGAAACGCGCGATCTCACGATGGTGAACAACGAATAATGGTCCTTGATCCATGATATTATTTATTATTATTTATTATAATCAACGCCAGACGGCTTTTACAAAATTACAGTCCAGAAGTACATGGATAACAGTAAAATTAAAACATATTACAGTATATAAAGACGCGTAACTTATACTAACTTAATATTGGAGTGAAGAAAAGAATTAGTTTGTAAGTAAAAAAAAGAATGTGAGCCTTCGTACTACATATTGCTTAATAGTCTATATGATTATTTGAATTATGCATCATTCTTATAAGTGGGGCATTCCTGGAGAATTTTGATTTATTGGCGGGTATATAAAAATTAGACTGAAGCCTAGTGTTACTAGGAATTCGAAATTATTAAATAACTTGCTGGGCTATGGGCTTTTCGGACGATATATAACTAAAAAAAATGATTTACTTGGTTTTTTTTTAATGTTTATTAGATTTTGACAGAAATCAGAAAGTTGTTTTATACAGTATATATAGGTATAATATACTAATATATTCCTAACCTATAGTTAGCGAATGATTAAATCTATCGGTTGCAGACATCAAAATCGATGAAAAAATAAAAATAAGTATTATTACTGAAACGGGCTGTGATTTCACTATAATTGGCATGTTGGGTTCCTTTTAAGTTATTAACGACGGGCCGGCTTGTGCCTTGTAGCTAAGTACTAGGAGGCTGGAAGACATGGATATGAGATAATTAAAAATTATTTAACAACATTTTCGGTACAAAGTGAATCTATCTATCCAGTGTTGTTTTTGTAAAAAAACTATAGGGTGTAGAGGTGTACGCTCATTTATGAATTGAAGGCAATGATGAAAATTGTGATTTTATAATCTTAAAAATAACAACATTCAAGTATTATTATCTCTTCAAAATATCGCTCCATTCACTCGTGAACAATTATTTTGCTACCAAGTTTTGTAGATTTCATTTCACCTAAGTATTCACACTTCACAGATCAGATTTAACATTATTTTTATAACATTTAACTTGGTCAAATTGGTAATCCCTTGGCAATTCTTATTATTCTGTGATGCAGGCAACTTGAAATTTTTTTTAAAAAAAACTGCAATAACCTAACCACGGTCACGAACAATGATCAACTATACCAATTACCTACCCATGATAGGCCATAGCGTATATTTATGTTACCGTCTATAATGTAAATTAGGTAACAACGTAAATACTAAATACTTAGCCAATATTATAAATTCCTAACATTAGTAGACGATGTCGTCAATGCCTTGACATTAACTGACAAGTGACAACATTTGCGATAAGCAATTTTGTAAAAATCAAATATTTTGTTAAGTAATACATTTAAGATGACTAGGAAACTACCTTGATGTCTATTACCCAAAACACTTTTATAGTTTATACCTTTAACCAATCTTCATTATTTGTTACACGCTTCTAGCCTCTATAATAGATGATTTATGCATGTCATATAAATTATAATTATATAAAACAAAATAATAATATTGAAATATAGAATAAAGATTGCCTAATTTTTGAACATTTTAAGGCACACAAACCTACACCTAGCCACCTAGGTATACAAGCGTACCTACATACAATACGTTTACTATTCTTACTGGGTAATTGGTATACGCTAGTTTAACAAATGGTAAATGGGTTTACTTCATAACCCCGTTAAATTCCCTCAAATGCACCACTAGATCTATCTAGATTCCAGGACAGATGTTTAATCTCTTTAATATCATTTTATTATTCTGTGGATAGATTCACCATCCACCTTTGTTTGGTGATTTCAGATCCGTCACGATGAGTACTAAATACTAAATAGTGATATATTATTTATATTATCATTTGTAAACAATATCATGCAAGTTAACGTTATCCATTGATATTAAACATAGTTTAATAAGTTGTAATAACAAGTTATAAATGATTTTATATTTTTATATGAATTATGAAAATGTGAAATATTGGAATTGTGAACTCGAAGAAGGTGATAAATGATAACTATTAATTATGTGGCACTGCCCCTAGCTAAATAACATTATTATTAATATTAATATTTAAATTAATAAATACCCTAATCTAATAATAATGAATAACAATAATTTTTTGTAAATTAGCCATGGCACGGACACGAGTCAGTTAACTTGCCACATGCTTACATAATACTAAAGTATTTATGTATATAGGTACTATATGTCTATATATACAGTATATTGTACTGTAACATGATCTAAAACACTACAGAAAATAACTAAATAACAATATTCAAATATTGTCATCACCTCTGTGTGCCCTAAGGTCAAATAACTCAAATGTGAACATGTGGTAGTGGTTGCTACTTGTTATCACGATTAATGATAATAATAACATAATGAGATTATGAAACAGCTGATGGTTTTAGGAAATTGAGTTTGACGAATTTGGAAATTGATAAGTGATAAGTGATAAGTTTACTGATTTACTTCTACCAAGTGTAAAGTGTAAATTAAACTGCAAAATAACTTACTGCAATTTTTTTGTTTGTCCTTCAAAATGTCTTATAAATACTTAAAGCAGGTAAGCATATCGATTATTTCTTGAGACAATTGCGTTACAATAATTGTTATTAAGAAGTGTTATACATGTTTTCATTCAAACCGTTTAACGCAATTTATAAAAATACACAATATTACAAATGTGAACAACACACCGTTGTTACATTTTGCCTATGTCGATAAGTTGTATTCCAATATGTTATTAATGAATGTAAATAATTTTTTAGACAACTGGTCTCACTAGACTCAATGTAGCAAAAAGCCCACATTATACTCTAGGAGTGTTGTATGGAAAAATTCTCCGAACCTTACGTAAAATGCCCGAGGATGCAGCGTATCGAAAATATACTGAGCAAATAATTAGCAATAGAGCCAAAATCGTTCAAGAAGTATTGATAATATTGAATGATTGTAAATACAATTTATTACTGACTTATTTTTGATTTAGACTGTTGCAGTAGAAGATTTTGAAAAGAAAATTGACTGTGGACAAGCCGAAGAATTAATTGTACAGGCTGAAAATGAATTGGTCTTGTCTAGGCAAATGTTAGCGTTTAAACCATGGGAATCTTTAATCGTCAAACCAAGTGCTGACCAATGGTCCTGGCCTCCAACAAAGTAATTTGTTTAAATAAACATTGTAAAATAGTTTGATTTCAATTTGTTAGATTATTTAAATATGTATTCCTCAACATTTGAATTTTTATTAATAAAGTGAAACATAATGTAATGCTTTTTATTTCAATAATTAGTAAATGGCCTATGTGTAAAGTGTACTTAAATATATTTTACAATATAATGTGAAATAAAAAACATGTATTATTTAAAAAAACAAAAATATAATTAATGCATAGAATAAAACAAAAAGTGTTAAAAATATGTTAGAAAATATTTTATAATATATAAAATAAAATTAATGGTAAATAATTACAAACTAAATTATCTTAATTAAATTCATATGTACATGAATTTATTTAACAGTAACAATAATCAAAATATTAATCTACAAATGTAATCATAAACATTAATAAAACTTTAATGAAGCTGAGCATTCTTCTCACAATAGTTTGCAAAAATAATTATGCAAGACATCGAAATTGTGTTGAAGTAACTTATGGTGATTCTAATTGTGTGGATGGAACATAACTTACGACTTCTTCCCAAACAAGTTCTATAACATAAATGTTAAACACGTGATTTAAAATGTATTTATTTATTTTAATAATCTGACATGTTTTTTATGGAAACCTTTCAAAAGTGGCAACTTATATGGGCGTGTATGCTCAAGACATACATAAACATATACTTCATAAATTAATGTTCAATAATTCTAGTTAAAGAAAAAAATATTGGCTGATAGAAGAATGGCATTTCAGGTCATGCAATAAAAAAATTATTTAATTTAAAGATGCATAAAACAACTTATAATGACCATTAAAGAGTTTTATTTTTTCAAGTATGGCAGTATTAGAATGACAAGAAAAACTTTATAAATAAACTCGAATAATGAACATTACAAAATATTCAAAATTAGTACTTCACCTTTCCATTTTTCTACATTTAATTCCATATCTTCAAAGCTTTGATCATATGGAGGGGAATTTGGTTCATCAGATGGATCAGCATATTGCGCCAGGTATGAATGTGCAAGTGCTTTTTCAGCAGTCATTCTTTTATCAGCGTCCAATTCCAACATTTCTTCTAACAGTTTAATTGCTATCCACAAAATAATTCAATATGAACTAAAACAATAAGTCTTTAAATTAAAATTTTACCTAATGGATTAGCTCCTTTGAATACTTCACCAAAATCTTTTTTTGGCATAACTGGTAAAGACTGTATATATTTTTTTGCCTAAAATACAAAATGAAATCTTACAACACAACATATTGACTTAAGCAGACGTTGCCACAACCAAATAAATGGCAAATATACGACACACAAACCTCCGAGCTTTTAATTTTATTTAAATATTCATCGGACGGTGTTCCACACAAAACTAATACACGTGTTAAATGATCCACATCTAAGTTTAGACGCTGTTAAGGATTATAAGCGTAATTAAATGATACTATATTGCACTTACCGATTCACTGGATATCTTTTGCATCAGTTCATTTGATGGGGTGCCTAATATTTCCAAAATCAAATTTAACTGTTGTATGTCTAAATATCTTATAAGAAAAATATATTCTATGTTAGATTTTCTTCAATATTAAATTAGTATAGAAGACTTAAAATTATTTAAAAGGATACGATCCGTGCCAGGAAATAATGTCCTTCCGGTCAAAAGTTCAGCCATAATACAGCCAACTGACCAAATATCAACTATAATAAAAAAAAAGAATTATGTGAAATTAATAACTTATACAAGGTACCTATATTTTAAATATTTTACTTCTAATAATGATATTTGAAATTTTTTATAGCTTATCAAAATCAACATAAAAGTATTAATATTAATAAAGTTATCAATTACTCCTATTTATGAGTATTAATATTCCCTACATTTGATACTCAGAATTTTGATTTTCAATGTGTTATGTAACTCAGTCAATTGAAATGTAAAAAATTAATGTTTAAAGTTTATCTTAAGATAAACCAAAATTAAATACAAATATATTATATATTTATGTATATATGTCTATAAACTAAACCTGTCTGATTGTAATGCATCCAGTTTAACATTATTTCAGGTGCTCTGTACCATCTGGTAGCCACATATCCAGTCATTTCACTTTCTGTTGGTCTTGCTAATCCAAAATCTAATATTTTTAGCTCGCAATCTTCATTTACACCAATATTTGATGGTTTTAAATCCTAAATAAATGTTATACCAAAAATGAAATGAAAAATTGTATACAGCGTGTAACAGGAATACCTGACAATTCATTAACTTTTATTCTAATCAAACATTTTTAATTTTTTTTTTTATCTACACTTATCAAAATTTGCCCTATATGCATAATATGACATTTTTATTTTATTTTAAAATACTGAAAATAAAAATTTTTAAATGATTAAATAAATAAATTTTTTTTTGAAAAATTCAAAATGGGCAGTTAATAATTATTATGGTTTTGGAATGTAAAAACATCGATCTAAATTGCATATTTTATATAATTGTTTAAAATGTCGACGTTTTTTTGTAATTTTTTAATTTCAAAAGTAATCTTTTTTTAAAATATTTTAACACCTACCTGCATAAAAAAGCTCATAAAAATATTTGAAAAAAATCTAGTCTTTTTGAATTAAATATGTTTTTTACAACTGGATCAACTTTATTTAACAAAAATAATAAGATTTCAAAAAGATGTGAAAACAAAACTGCTTGACTTAAACAAATGTTTTTATAATTTACATTTTTCTGAAAACTAGATTTACAAATTGGCTATTATGAATTTTTCAAAAAAAAAATTACTATCAGATTTATTTTCAGTATTAAAAAATATTGGTTAAAACTAGTTATTTCATTTGTCAAGTCTTCCTGTTACACTCTGCATAATACAGAAATAAATTTTACATACCCTATGGATTATACCAGCAGAATGAATATACTTTAAACCTCGTAAAATTTGATAAACAAGGAATTGGACATGATCGTCAGATAATTTTTGTGTACGTATAATATTATTTAAGTCGGCTCCCATTAAATGGGTGACCATATACCTATAAGAAAAAAATAAATATTAAGAATACATAAGTTTTATATTATACATAAACTTACAATTGATTAAAATTATTCATAGTGTTTGCAGGTGTGAACACGTCTAATAATCCAATCACCTAAATATTAAGAACATACAATCAATTTTAATAACTTGGTTAAATAATTTTTAATGACATTAAGTATTCCCTTACTAATTACTAAACATGATTTGGGATTTAAAGCGTAAACACTTAATTTAATTTTTGGTTTCCTTACAAACTCATTTTATAAAGAATTAACTATTGTAAGTGATATTCTAGACAAAAAAAAATAGTTTTTTCAACTGGTTGATTGAGAGGATGTGGTACGATTTTTTCCATAAAAAGGTTTGTAATATTTGTTTTGGCTTAAGAAAATTAAAATATGGCAACTCCCCATGTAAGCCGAAAATTATTGTCTATACTCCGCTCCACGAGAAAAGTTACACGATTTTTTGTCCATTGATGCGCATCTCCCACCAATTTCACTCAATTTGGCTAACCGCAGGGTGGTAAAAAGTGGGGGAAATTTGGAATCCGCTTTGTTGACGGCGGCAATCGGATGAGCGACTCGTGTACCTTCTCTCGTGGAATGGAGCATAGTACTACCTTGGTATTAGGTAATACAATACATGGGCAAAATCATGTTAACACATATTAAGGAAAAAATTATAGAAAAAAATCAGTTGTTTGTGACTACTACAGAGTACAAACTGCATCATTTCAAAGTAGAAAATATATTAAAATTACAATTAAGAAAAAAAGCCATCAATTATTTAACTGCTTTGCTGTACAGTAAGTGTCGGGTATATGCATGTGCAAAATTTGAATTCAATGATAATCACTATATAAAAACCAATTCTAAGTAGAGATTTCAACTTTTTGATAATCAAGGTCACCAACAAATATTTTCATAATATAAAAATTTTAACAAATGTTTATACCTAAATTATTTTTTTTGCAATTCTCAATTATTTTGAAATGTCTGAGAATTTTTTACTTTTAATCTCTTAAAGTTGAGTTTCACCATAACTGTATTCAAACATGTTGTATCATAAATACATTCATTGGTGTCTAAAACTAGTAAATAGCATTTTACTAACTACCAAATTAGAAATTAGAAAAAAAAAGGATTTTATATTTGAAATTTAAGTAACATGACATAAATATCCAATGCACTGTGCGTCTGTGCTTAACTTTAAATAAATCAAAAAAGGGCATATACTTTAAGTCTCAAATCCTGCTATAACTAATAGAAAAAAAAACAATTCATTTTATAACTAATATTAAGTACCAACATTTGGTGTCTTACTGTCTTAGGATAATAATTAACATTGAAAGGAAGAAAAAATGAATCTATGTGATATCCAAGTAATTCAATTTTATAGTATGTAAAAGTCATATACTAAGTTAAAATGTTTAATACATATTTAGTATATTTGACAGCAAAAATATTTGTTGTAAAAATAACAATGAAATCATAATCAGATATTGGGATGGACTAGTGAGATAAACTCTTCAAGAGTGTGTTCAAACCTACCCATAAGGGAAAAATAATTAGAGCATGGTTCTTTGAGATAATACATTTCAAGTCCCATGCTTGAAATAAAAAAAATTACATATGACTTAAATGTATTTATGTAGAATGAACTGTAGCCTTCAATAATTTATCAATTAATATTAAAAAAGACATACATTTTCATGGTTCATGTGTTTTAACATGCGAAGCTCTCGATAGGTACGTTTAGCGTGAACTGCTGACTGGAATGGTCTGGCAAGTTTTTTGATGGCAACTTTCAGCCCAGTCTGATTGTCAACAGCTGAGCTAAAAAATACAAACAACAAAAAAGACATCATGCACTGTTGAAAATAAGAAAAAAATTCAAATAAAAATTAGTAGGTAATATTCAATACCAAACTTGTCCGTAGGCACCAAGACCAACAGGAGTGAGCATTTGATACCTATCGGGTACTTCCCATTCGGTCTTGTTAATTTCGATTTTGTAATATTTCATTGTGGAACGCTGGTTTGAAGTCTGAGACGGACCGGATTCTATAAATATTAAATTATTATAACATAGTATAACTGTACCGATATAATATTATAGTGTACTATTGAAATTTGAAGCTTATCAAATAAACGTGTGTCGTGACTCGTGACACTCAAGATACAAATGAAAGAGATTATTATCGAATCATCTTTGTGTATTTTGAGTTGTAAAATGAAGAACTGTGGGAGTGCGGGCTGCTTCTGCGCCGTCCAAACACCTATATATCTATATATTTAATAACTACTAGCTAGTGGAGTCTATTATTTTTTATTTTATTTTTCAAGAAAAAGAAAAGTTTATGTGTTAAAGATTATGTTTCTAAATCGTCGACTGTGATTGGTGGACAACGCAATTCGAATGTGGGCTTTCGCTTCGCTTCAAGATATTACAATTTAACATTATGATAAATTGATAACCTGCAGCTGATAACGAATTAAATCGAGTATCGACGAATAAGTAATTAATTAATAACAGAAAAGGATAATGATTAATAATTATTAATTGCATTAATTAGTAATTACCTTCTGCCATAACACTTTTGAGTCTTGACTTCTTGAGGCTTCGCTCGTCTTGACGTGGAACTCGTAGAGTTGTGGTCTATCTTGTGTACCTATACGATCGACAACAAATCGAAAAACTTTAAAACGCCATTAATCATTAATTATATCTTGAATCATAAAATAGGACGCGTGTAAGACAATTGATGCATAAAAATTGTGCGGGATTAGATAGGCACTAACCAATTGGCAATTTGTAAATACCAATAGGCAATAATCATTAATCAATGGCTATAATATCGAGTAGGTATCGACAAAACAACTCGCGACAACTGATGGGATTGCAGAGAACTAGAACTATCTTCGTAGAATACCTACTGACTAAGGTGTTAACATTCGTTCCATATAAACAGTAAACAACAGTTTGACGTATGTCGATTACTCGATTGTCAAAACACATTAGTAGTTAGTACATTACACAAGTACGAAACCACATTAACGATAATGTATCTTTAACCGTGTACCTACACAATTGAACGTTATCAACTATCACCAATTTCGAAGGTCAATACTCATTATTACTCAGTATTATTATTTGTCAATATTCTAAATCGAGAAGGCGACAACCGAGAATTCCTTATCGTCATTCGTTTACAATATCATTTATCTGTAAAAACGTGGGGGTGTCGTTGCACACTAATTCCACATGCTAAAAATTCTAGATTGCCTACGTGCACGCTTTGTTGGATACTCATTAACCGCTTACCAATGGTAAGACACTGTTTTCAATACTTTAATTACATACGTTGTATAATAATATGTCGTTAAAATAAAGGCAATTTTTTTTACAAATTAATTTATACTATTTTTTAAAAATAAAATAAAAAACTGGAGCTCATAAATATAAAAAATAATTATCAAAATCTGGCAATTCTACGAAGCCTGATAACTTTCCCGGTGAAATCATTTTTATTAATAAAATACAGTATACAGTATACACCATACAGAGTACAGACTCTTAAAGCTCCCATTATTCATTTATTCAATAATATATTCTATATAGTTGTCTACTTAGAGATAGACGTGTAAATATTATATAACTATTAAATTAGTAAAAAAGGCGAAAGATTTTTTCGTATTGAAAGGGCACCGGAGTTATTATTATCCTTATTATTATTATTATTGTTTTTGTTTTAGGATTAAAACCTTAAATTTATATTCATGCTGAAGTACCTCCGATAGGTGGTTTCTTCCCTCAGTTTCTTCTGTCTATTTTATTATATTTTTATCACTTAAGCTTATTGTTCATTAATTGTAACAGATAGCATAATATAAAATTTTGTTAAAAAAAAAAATGCGTTACACGTTTTAATCCGTGATAGATATATTTTATTAAACGTAGATTTATTTATGGGTATTGGCACTTTTAGTGGGCTGCAAAAAAATTGAGAGTATTTCCACAATATTTTTTTATGAGCGTCTGAATTTAGAACTTTGACAAAATTCGTGAAAATCACGAAAAAATCGCAAATTATTTTAAGCTAGAAATTCATAAAATTCTTTTTGAATCTATGATTTTAAAATTTTATGCAAGATTCCTTATAAGTGTTAATACCTTAATAAAAAAAAAATATATATATCTAGCAGAAAGTCAAATAAAATTTTTATGACTGTTTTAAGTTGAAATTTTCACAACATTGGATATTCACTTGATTTCCTATGTAGCGATTTTCTTATTTTGTCGTTATTCAAAAACGATCAAATGTAGAAACTTGAAATTTACACCGTATGTTTATTTTATTAATTACTATTTTCTATACAATTTTTCAAAATATTTTGATTATTTGATTCATTTGAGCTGTGTACGAACATCTTAAATTTTCAGTTTTTTTTTTTTTTTCTATATAAATGTCAATAAAATTGTATTGGTTGGGTCGAAAAGCATGGAAATTTGAAAAATATTAAAAATACATAGGTACGATTTTTTTTTTATAAACATTTCAAGTTCAAATTTTGATAACATTTATCAAATTGAAAATAGAAAAATGATTTTGTAATTAAAAATGTATAAAATTTTCAATTTGTATGGATTGTGCAGTTTTTCTAGTCATTGTAAAATCTAAGCAATATAAAAATACAGTTATTTTTTAGAGATATTTTAAGTTCAAATTTGGACAAAATCACATATATTAACACAAATAATAACGATTTTAGTCATTTTGTTGTAATTCAGTATCAAAACAGCACAATTTTACATAAGTAATATGTATATATAATAGTTTTCCAACATCGCTAATAATTTAAGAATAATATTAATTCAACTTACCGGCACCGTATTAATAATAAGTAATAACAGTATAAAATATCCTAGACTGATATACCGTCTCCGCTCAGAATCGTTTTTCGTATACAATGATATTATATCATTGAATTCAAATTTAATATACCATCCATTACAGCGACCTTCTATAGACAACTTATGTACAGCAGAGCGACATCCACTTACATGCTTTTTTTATTTTTTTTATTGTATCAATATTCAATAAGATGATCAATCAACATTAATAATACATATTTTTTTTTAAATATTTGGAAAATTATTTTATTTTATTTTACTACTCATAAAAAATAATTTAATATTAATATGAGGGGCAAATGTTACTATGTCAGGAGTCCGATTTCGATTTTACAAATTTTCCGAAATGTAGTACAATTTGAAAATCATTTTTTATATTTTAGTTGTCACCTTAGTTATAATATTTTTCCACTAATTTACTGGTACCTAAGGGGTCTGTTATATTGTGTACTATATTATCAAAAGTGATTTCACTGGAAATGTTCTCAGGCATCGAATTGCCAGAGTTTGATAACTTATTTTTTATATGAAAAAAATAAACTTTTTTCAGACCGCATTGAACTCCAGTTTTCATTTTATTTAAGATAATGGTATAAATTAATTTAAAAAAAAAAATTGAAGTAGTCTATATTTTAAAGATATTATATTTTAACTTTTGAGATTAAAATATTAAAAAACAGTGTCTTATACGAGCTGCACAATATTAATCACTCTATTACCTATTAAAAAAAAAAAAGTTTGATTGACTCAATAGGTCAGAAAAATATTATTACTGTCGAGGGTAATTTTAAAGACAAAATTATAATAGCGTAGGGCGCTCCAAGGATTCAATAGTCAATACCGTCCATGTTTAAGGAGTTAAATATAGGCAATTTTATAAAAGCATTGTACCAAGTTAGTTTTTTTTTTGTTTTATAGTCTGGTTCGAGAACTGAGGGATTCACGTTAATATGTCAAGAAGAGAACAAAATTGTTGCCTCCTCAAAAATGTAATACCAGAACCATCGCTTTATAAATTATAAGACACGAGTGCTCAGTCACTGCATAGTATAAAGTATAAACTATAAGGAATACCTATAAAGTATCCTCAATACGATCCCTGTTTTCATCCTAGTTCAACCATGTGCATGCCTTGTGTTTTTGTACATAGGCACTGCGTTATATGAGATTAAATATCAACTTGAGTTAATTGTTTGTTGCATATACTATATAAAACATTGAATATTAAAAAATAATACGCAGTCTTATCATTGAGCATATTTCTTTTTCTCAACATCCCTTTTATTATGAGACAGTGATATGTTTCAATGTTTGTATGAAAAAGAAATAGTAGAGTATTCTGAGTACTAGAATGCTCCTGCATACGCATGCAAATGTCAATAACCGAATTACTCACTAAACGGAAAACAACTAATCATTATTTTGTTTTGATCAAAAGTATCAATAATTCTGACTTAAGGAAAAAAATTAAAAGTGTTCGTGTATGAATGGTGTACTAAACTAACTGACCCAGCAAACGCTGTCTTAATATTTTTTTTTTTTTTTTATTTAAATTAATATCAAAAGATTCCTGGGCCTCACTGAGGAAAACTCGTGTGGAGGCCCAATATTAATATGTAATATGTGTTTAAAGGCTGTAGCCCATAAGCTCAAAATATGATCCAAACGCAACCCAAAAGCGCAAAAACAAATAACCCAAAAGCGCAAAAAAAATTACCTTTTTAATAACCCATAAGCGCAAATCAAATTTATAAAAAAAAGGGTATTTAATTAAAAGTTTAGTTATTATTAATATTAAATTAAACATTAACACTTTAACACTTTAACAGTGATATTAATTAGTTCAAAAAAATCAAAAAACCAGTAAATCCTGTTGAAACAGATGAAATATAATTTTTAAATACAAATATTGACGGAATATTTTTCTATTCATTTAAAAAAAATTCAGAAAAATGTTAAAAACAAAGGGAAAAACGATAAGATACAGACAAATGCAATAACCGTCGCGATGCGTTGCTGCAATCTGTCGTGGGCCGCGTACAGGCGTACCTATACATGGAAAGCGTAGAGCATCACGCTTTAGGTCAGTAAAATATTGTATCAAACAATTCAATTTTCTTTTGCGCTTTTATCCCACTTCCAAGGTACAAAAGCGCAAATTCATTTTGCGCTTTTGAGCCATCGAAAAATAGGTTGATTTGCGCTTTCGGGTTTCACCGGTGTTTAAAAACCAATAAATATTCAAATGTATTTTATTTTTTAATAAATTTATTCTACAGTATAAAGTGGCCACATCGTACCTATTTTCGTGCTCAATCGTGTTGTTTTATGGATATTTTTGGGTTCTTATTGTTCGATAGCGTCGATAGCGACCGTGCTCAATCGGGTTGTTAAAAAAGTCAATCGTGCTCAACCGGGTTCCAGCCATTCTTAAAAACCTAATTTTAAAGGGTCAGGAATTCAATTTAAATAAAATGGAAAAGTCGTTTTTAAGTAAACTTCTTGGCGAATTCAAATATGTTTTCAAAAGTTGTATCTTATGACAAGGAATGTAGATGGTCAGTACGATTGACATAAGATCATTTTGGTAGAAGGCTTAAGACGGGATCTCTTTAGAAAAAATGACCGAGGGAAATTTCCCTACATTGTAATGTAGGAACTACCAATACAGAATGACGAAAATAACGATGACGAGACTGTTTTATCGTGTACTGTACAGTGATTATTACATCGTTAAGTTGATAGCCGATAGGTGATCAAAAAGGTGGGCAAAAGTGGTTTTTAAAATTTTAAGCCATAACTCATAAGTATCAGAGCATATTATATAGGTCAGAGTAGCTACACCTCAGTGGCGTCATCGTCTCAGCAATCATTATGACCTATATTTACATTAAGTCAATAAACGTATAATAATAATATTATGATGATGATAATATGTGGTTGCCATTGATTAGAATTATGGTTGTTGAAAATATATGGTTGTGTACTTGTGTGTCAACAACTTTACTGTGATTAGAATATACTGAACATGACGTCACGTCGTGGATTAATCTATATCATATTGTTTGATATCAGAATAATTGAATTATGTCAGTGGCCACTGTCTGTCCAGTGCATTGTGCATAATAATCCTTATCCATTAGCCGACAGCGCTGCCGTCACCGATCTGTTTAGTATCGCGATCTCTGATAGTCTGAATCCTGATGACTGATATGAAACTGTTAACTGTCTTGGCTTATCGAACTACCGAAGTAGTTGAAATCTGTGACTTGTGAGTTTGAAGTTCAACTCACTGCTGAACTCTGTGGAGACCGGGCGGTGGCACCTTCAGTGGTCTGCACAATATCATCTCTTATGCGGCCATACTTGGTGTGTCTTTCCTCTTGATTTACGTCGGCCAACCTTGTGAAAATGGTTTGCGACGACGACAACGATTTCATTCGTGGCATATTTTGCCCCCACGTAGCCGTCCTGTGTTCGGAGAGGGCGCAAGAAATGTGTCGTAAAAACAATTTGAGTTTCAGCGATCTGCTCAATCCATTTGCTCGGTTGACAGACGGTAAGTACACTCAGGAAATATCCTCACACCATTCCATGACAGTACCTACTTAAAATACTGTGCTTACAGTTAATTTCAAAGACACCAATGGTGGTACGATAAATGTTCCAAATCTTCAGATATCGTTTTCTAACATGAACAGCCAGCCCTTGTCGGTCACCAAGGAGAGAAGTCGTTTACATGATTCAGTTAATATAACAACCGAACCTAGTAACATTACTGTAAAAATTGGTAACAACAAATGCATTAAATATTGGAATTTAAATATCTGTAATCTGACAAAAATGTACTTGACAGGTGGACGGGAAATTACAATACCTGAAAATACGCCATGGTTTACTAAGTGGAGAACGACATTTTTACAAATTCAAAATGTCTCAGATCATGAATATACTAAACATTTCTTAGGGTGTATCCTTTTCAGAATGTATTCAATGTTTAATTCAATTAATTTTTGATCAAATAATTTCTTAACTAATATAAATCAGGTATGATAGTAATAAGCTCTTCTGATGAAGAACAAGTGTCAATATTGACACAGCAAGTCCAACAATCAATTTTACCAAATCAAAATCAATCACCTAAATGGTTTCATACAACTATATTAAGATATTATGTTGTTTTACATGAAAGTCTTGATCCTGATTTGAGCATGTAAGTTATTATTTATTCCAATCGGGCGCAGATACAGGAAAACATGTTGGGAGGGGGGTTCACAGATAAAATAATGAAATACTTTTGTTGTTAATCTTTAAATTGTAAATTAAATTGTGTATACATATGTAAAATTCATTATAAATAATGAATACATCAGAGTATATATGTATTGTTTGTATATATTTATATATTATATTGTTTCATTTTATGTAACTTATTGACACTTGAAAAAAGATTAATGATTACTATTTTTATTTCAGAGCCAATAAAATAATCGAAACATTACAGTCAACATATGGCCACAGTAGCTGCCATCTCCTTAGATTAAACTCGTGTAAATATCCTAAAACCGAGTTAACCGAAGGAATATGGGATTACTTGAATAATTCATTTAATTTAAATGATAGTGTAGATCCTCATGATCAGAGTGGAGAATTTGAAAACAGTTTGAACTCTGTAGATAGTTCTTTAATACATCCCCTAAGTCCACAAGAATATAACAAGAATTTGAATGGTGAATCAAAAACAGAAATTCAAAAAGTGTATGGTGCTTATTTAGATGAAAATGATCATAACAATATACGAGATTTAACTAAACATTTTGTTACAAGATCACTAATACCGTATATTGAATCTCAAATTCAATCTTTAAATGAATCGGTATGCAAAAATATTTTTGACCCAATATTATAATTATTATATATTATTTTTTTCTTATAGGTGACAAACAAAAAAGGTGTGAGTAGATCACTTTTGAGTGCTACCAAACGATGGTTTAGCACAAATAAACCTACTGCAGCAGCGTTACCAGCTACAGTCATGTCAGTAAAACACAACTTAATTGTATTTTACCATAATTTATTAATAATGTATCATTTTTTTTATAGCTATACTAATGATTCACCAGAGCTTCAAACCCGACGTTTAGCTGATTTATATATGATTTTGGGTGCCTGGTCTCTTGCTTTTCCATTATACCAGACTGCCAAAAGAGACTTTAGTGCAGATAATGCTTGGATGTTATATAGTGGTGCTATAGAAATGGCTGCTATTTGTGCGTTGATGTGCCCTAGTGTATGTGATAATCGAAAAGCTATAGAATATGCCAATGAGAGTGTTTTAACATATTTGAATACTTGCAGGTTCAAAGTATAATAAAAAGTTTTGTGCATGTACATTTAATAATTAACTGGTAATTAATACTGTATAGGGTTCCACAATTTGCAACAAGAGCTACAATACTATTTTGTGAATTATTTGTCAGACGAGAAATGTATGGAGAGGCTGCTAAAATGTTTATTCAGATGACAAATGAAGATTCAGATTTACGTAGTGCTCTACTTTTAGAACAGGCAGCATATGCTTTTCTGAAATCACAAAAACCACCAATGTTGAGAAAGTATGCTTTTCATATGGTTCTGGCTGGACACAGATATTCAAAAGCAACACAAAGAAAACAGTCACTAAGTTGTTACCAACAAGCGTATCAGGTAGGATTTTCTTCATATAAATTTATAAAACCAATTCATAATTAGATTTTAGGCAAATGTTATCTTCTCAACATAAAAAGAAAGGATCTTAACTCTTTATACAACCAAATCTTTGAACCATTAATAAACCAAATTACTTATGCAGAATTGCATAAATCTTTCTTTATGTCAATTTGAATACATGATTACATATATATATATATATATTACTTTATGAGATGCCTAATCAAATATTTGTATTTATCATTCTACATTTCAATCCTTATTTATATTTAGTACAGTTTCTTAATCCAAGTGTGAAAAATTATGTTGGATCTTATTAAAATCTGGAACTCCAACTCTATAGCAAGAAACCTAACCTAAAATTCATATTATTAAAAATAGAAACTGGGGATATTACTCTGATGTATGATAGATTTCAAGTGTAACCTTGTACTGTAATGGATATGTTAAATTTGACTACATTTTGATAAATTTGATGAATCATTTCATACCCAAAAGATTCTGAGTCGAGATCTAACTATTTCAGTTAGTAGATGCTATTTTTGTCAAAAAACTGCATATATTACATAATTATTACGTCATATATATATATATATATCATATATATATCGTAATTAACTTATAAGTCAATACTAACATGCAGACATACAGTAACAGTGTAAATAGGTTCATGGTATAAATAAATGAAAATTAGTCTAGAAACCACACATGAAGTTAAAGATAATGCATTTTTACTGCTTGAAAATAATATTATAGAGGTACAAAAGAGCACTACTCATCATTGTGAAACCAATACATACATTACTACCTTTTTTTGGTGAGTAATAATTATTGTTTACATTTTATAGGTCTTTGAAGATACACAGTGGACATTAGCAGAAGACCATATACAAACAGCTATAGGTAGACAGGCCACGTTTTTAAAACACATGAAACAAGCTTCTGAAGCATATTCCAAATTGCTGGCCAGAGCTTCAAGTCAACCACCAGAACAACAATCTACTATTCTTAGAGATTATCTGAACATAAAATTGGTATAATGATTAGTATTTTCCACGTTTACATTATTTCAGATTGATTATGGTTTATAGGAATATGCAGCAGAAAAAAATGACTCATCCGTCATTGATTTGGCTCTACCTCTCATAGATCAGAAAAAAATCAAAATATTGTTGAATGCAGACAGTATAATAACTAAAGAACATAGTTTTGATGCAGACTTGTTGGACCCCAGGTGGTATAAAATGGAAGAAGATTTAATTACAGAAGCTCGTGGAATACCACCATTAATTTTTAAGCCAACTTATGCTTTTTATGGTAGCAATGATGCAATAAGACAATTATTGTACGTGAATGGTAAGATATTTATTAATTTTATTGAGTTCAAGATAATGATCTAAAATAATTTATACTTTTATTAAAATATGCAATGTATATTTGTATTTTGTATTAACAGAATTAGTGCAAGTACAAATGACATTATCAAACCCATTAAACATATCCTTATGCATTGAAAACTTATCATTAACATATTCTTTTGATAAAGAGTTACATTTGGTTGAACCTCAAGTGCTAGATGAACTTCTTTTAGCACCTTCCAGTACAACACAAGTAGCTTACACTTACAAATAATAAATGTATAATGACATTCTTAAACTTTTTCTTATGTATTACCAGGTTATTCTTGGACTAAAAACTAAAAGTACTGGGATTCTAACCATAACTGGTGTTCAGTTTAACTTATTGATTCCATCAATTACGAGTGATGATATAGTCAAGCGAGTAATAAATGGTTGGCAACGTTTTGAGATGTTGAGTTCTACTCAGTTCAACGTTCAACCACAAACTTCATTAATGAAGGTAGATTATTAATACACTATTTAATAATTATCAATGAGTTATGAGTTATGACTACGGCTCTTGGCTTCGTGTGCTTAAAATCTAATGTAAAAATATGTGTTTAATTTTTAATTGTTCACATTGGAATAGTTATTAAATTTACAAAAATTACATGTTTTATTATAAAAATATTCTAAGTGGGAAAAAAAACATTTTTTTTGTGGACATAATAAATGTATTATGTATATATATTGTGTGTATATCAGGGATGGTAGATAGATTCATGGCACTCAAACAATTAAAATACTTATTGTATTATAGTATTTTATTTAAATAATAAATAATAAGACCACATTTATTTATTTTCTTATTTATACAGGATGTCCTGTGAGGATATACCCGTTAGGTGTAGAGGGGGACTCGCCGCCTAAACCGGTTTTTTGCTGTTTTACATATTAACTAAAAAATTGATTAAAAATCAGGAGATTAATAAAATTAAAATGTTGAAACTTCATTATTTTCAGAAAAATGAATTCTGCAAAACGGCTATCTTCAATTTTTTTTTTAAATAATTAATAAAAAAATATATTTTTTAACTTTTTTACCGAAACATAAAAAATATATTAAAACATGAATTACTTGTAGTGCTTATCTCTATGAGTATTAATAAAAAACCAGAATTATGATGTCTACATTATTTCAGGAGATATCACAATGAGTAAATCCTCACAGGACACTGTATATATGTTTAAAATATTTTTATAATTTAATAGCATGCATGTAAAAAATTAGGCAATTTTTTGCGTTTAACGCTAGAATCTATCTCTGGTCCATGAAAATACAAAGTCTAGAATGATACCTCTACTATCCACCAATGTATTACTTATACAGTTATACCAGGGTGGTCAAATCTGCTGCAGTTGGTGATATCTGTCTAATAATTAATTCTACCGGTTTTCGTGGACTGAATAAATAATAATACATTTTTTTTCTTTTGGAGGCCTCCAATATTTATTTGAATCTCTGCATTTTGCCTGCCAACTACAAAATATTGGACTACCCTTCTCTAACTTAACCTTTAAATAAATATAAATTTAAAACAATTTAAAGTAAACTTATGCTTAAACGTTAGAACAATTTAAATTTTCTCTTTTTAAATTTTATTTTGCATATTTTCCAATGGTTAGTGTCAAATTTTATGTGAACTTTAATATTTGAAGTCCTTACAATTGCTTATTCATTATTGATATTACTAGCTAATAGATATGCACTAAGAATTGCTTAATAACTTAAAATGTTTGATGGACCAAACCTGAAACCCTACAAACACCTATGATTATACATTTTTGATGTACATATTTTACATTATTTTTTGCATACAAATCCAAGCCCTAGTTATTGTGCCTTAAACCTTTTATAATGCTCACAGCATAAATATTTATGTAGTACTTATAGCTTTTTATAGATAGAGAGACAAATAAAGTTTGGTTCCCTTATTATTCTAGTAAATTGTTGACTAGTTACTAGCTAGACTCTAAAGTTATACAATTGGTGTAATGGAATAATTTATTTATTTTGTGTTTCATTACCTACATAAAATAAACTGAATATATATTTTTTTTAAATAATGTTTTTTATCTTGATTGTTTTAATATTATACAGTTAAATGTCAACTGGAACTGCCTAATAATTACATTATACTTATTAAAATTTAAAATAGAATTCAAAATTAAAATATATATATTTTTTTTTTTAAAACAATTATATAATTTAACTAATATAATCTAATTTTTTTTAATTTTATAATTTCTTCTAATCCTCCTATTTTTTTTATGTTTTTTAATAAAACAAATCTGCATACAAAGTAAGTCACTAAATTGTGATCTTAAAGTAATATAAATAATATAAAATCATCATAGGATAAATATTTACTCTGTTACGTGTAAATAGGACATCCTAAACAGTGAGTGTTAGGGCGGTTATTTATAGTATTTACTATACATGGCATATTTGAGTTATATAAATAAGACAAGTTTTTCAAAACTCTTTATATTCAAACATTATTCTACATTAATATAATATTAGGGCTTTCATAGTATAAAACAAATATTGTCATTAACATTCAATGTTCATTGAAATTATTGATTAAATACAACCAATGTAATAAATCCATATTATTAATCAGTATTTCAAATAAAACTCTTATAACTTTTTTTTATAGTGTTAATATTAATTATCATATGAGTATGTGTATAGTATAATTTTTTTTTTTTTGGTTTTAGGTCGATTTTGATGGAAATCAAGTTAACACATTAATTGGTGAAATGAACATAATACGATTAACATTAGAAAATGCTGGTGCAATACCATTGCATAAAATCTATGTATCAACTTCAATTGAAGATTCATTTTTCTCAGAATCAAATCATTCTTGCAAAAACAAAAAAATTCGAAGTTTGTTGATTCAAATGCCACCTAATTCTAAAAAGTCTGTAGAATTTTGCTTCAATAGTCCAGACACAGAAACATTTAGCCTCGACTTGTTATTTTATTATGAATCTCAAATCGAAACTAAAAAACAAGAATACAGATTATGCAGGGCTAGCTGGTTCATGACAGCAAAACCTTGTGTTAGGTTATCTGCTTCTGCATTACTTGCAAACCAAAACAGTGAAACCCTTAATTTAAAAACAATCGTTCATAACTTATATAAGGTAATTTTTGTTTTATTTTAGTTGAATTTACATTTATTATTAAATCATAATTTCAGGGAAACGAAATAGAACAAGTAAAACTAAAGCAAGTATTCTTGTACAGTCCAGAATGGACACTATCTAAAAAAATTTACCCTCAAGGAAGTATAAAAGATTTGGATCAACAACAGTCATGTCATTTATTCTTACAAGCTTGTCGAACAAACAAAAGTGGTATCTCCAAAATTAATTTTGATAATGAACAATTTCCGCAAACTGATATGTGTGAAAAATTTGTTTCAATAACAAAATCACTATCTAAAGAAATTAAAATGCCAAAGTTTGATAGACACAAAGTTCATACAGAGGTGTTAAAATGCATTGATCTTGTTTTGGCCATTTTATGGCAGGTAATATAATATTTGTATTTTTATTGTATTCCATTATATATCTATTGTTGTATTCTCAGGTAATAATCAAAGATCATTCAAATCAGTTGAGAATTATATGTGGCATTCACAGGGTTTCTTTGACAAAATTAAATTTAAGTGTTGCATGGCCTGAATTTGGATGTTTAGATGCTTCAAAAAATATTGCCAAGCCAATAGGAAGATTAAAAATATTCGGACCTGATCGGAATATACATCCATATGATGGGACACCTCTACCTAATGATGCAACTGGATTGTTAGAGTCACCCATGAATCGGTTGCTTAATATTGCTTTTTCACATCCTAGTACCGTTTCACATTCCTTTATTGATAAAAAGTAAGTTTTTGATTAACATTTCTTCTGTATCATTTATAAGCAGTGATGTTCTTATACAATTTGTTGAGGGGTACTCAGTATAATTTTAACAGTTTATTTTAATGAAAAAGTTTAGAATGTTAAAAATCTGGAAAACGATATTCCATAATACCATTTACTACATTAAATTCCAGACTTTGATGTAATAAGGGAGGTGTATTAATAACAATTGATAACAAACAAACTTTCATTTTATTTATTTAAAAAAATAAATATATTAAATAATAGATACCTAAATATATTTTTATTGGTTTTCATTAAAGACATGAATCATCCACTACAAAAACAATAACTATTTTTTTTTGCAAATTCATTGAGAATTGAGGGTAAACATAGAATACCCATGATTTTTATTAATAATGTTAAGAGTATATGGTGTATTTAGAGTATACATCATAGGAAACACCACTGTTAATAACTTCTAAGTGATTAAGTTATACAAATGTTATAAGTTACTACAATTAATACAAATTTAACCATACCTTTTTATAATTTTAGAATGTGTATTGTCTCTGTACTTATAATACTTAAGAACTGTGTTGAACATACAATTGAAGTTAAGATTGATACCAACACAACTAGTTCTTCAAAGTAAGTAACAAAATTATTTTGTTATTTTTGCCCTTGATATTTATGGATCAGGCTGATTAAATAAAAATATTAAATTTGTCGGGTTAATGTACCAGGGTAATTAACAAAAATATTACTTTGCTTGTTAATTTAATATAACCTTACTCTCATAAAATTTAAACGGAAATATAATGAAAATTTTTCTTTGTTTACAGGTCGGATGTTGATGATCAACATTTCTGTTGGATCGGAGTTATTAATCCAAAGCCTTTTTTATTGCCAGTTTCAACAACACGCAATATTCGCTTATACGCTGCAGTTGCTTCTCAAGGGTGTTATAAAACTACAGCTAAACTTGATGTGCTGGCACGACCTTATCCGTCTGCCCAACATGCATTCCTATCTCAAATTGTTTCGTCTTCTTCTTTATTAGTCATTAAAGACCCTAAATCTGAGGTAACGAGTTAATTGTTACTACTTCACTTAGGTCTCAATATATATATGTTATATTTTTAAAAAAAAACCATATATTATATTATAATATAATAATAAAAAAAAAAATTAAAATTTGGTAAAAAAAAATATGATTATGAGTATTGATTTTCCATTATACCGTCAATTGTGTCTTTGATTGTACGAAACTTTGGCCGGTTGGCCGGGTTTGAATGCCAGCACGCAAGCATGACTTCGTATAAACTGTAACAGCACAAAGTGGGCCTGGGCATACGGTAACCTCTGCGTAATACTTCATATATCCTGGATGAACTTATCGTCGGATAAGGACACCCGCCCAACATCATGATTTCCCAGAGAAGCACTCCAAACGACCACACATCACTCTGAGTAGTGTAGAGCTGGTACTTGAGCGACTCCAGCGCCATCCATTTTACTGGCAGAGCATCGCCGCGGTTCGACTTCTGGTAGAGGTTCTGTTCATACACGTCCCGGCTAAGGCCGAAATCGCATATCTTTATCGTGCGGTGGTCGCTGAGCAATACGTTCCGTGCGGCCAAGTCCCTGTGTACCACTCGGTTACTTTCCAAAAACAGCTAGAATTCGTATCAAATTAATAAGTATACCGTGACTAGTGAGATATTATAAGCTTAAACTTCGGTAAAATCGTCTCCCCTGCGACCCTAGCTAATATTAATTTCAATGAACTTTGCCATTCTACCGTTCCCTGTTCAGATGCCCTGTTCCAACCCCTATACCTTCAGACTTCAGCTAACTGTATTAGTAATTATCCTCCAGCCATTCGTCTAATGTGCGTTGTTAACCACGGTCCTCTTCACTATTATATGTACATATTATGTATATATTTACCCTGTTAAAGTATTAGTTAACTGTTCACCATTATGTTTGACCCGTATTTATGCGCAAAATAAATAAACAAATGCCTATATAGGTATTATAATGCGCACGTTACAGGACATTCGCCTTTTGTCATCTGTATCAATATTCAATAGGTACCTATAACTATACCAAGTGTAAAATGTTAAGTATTTTGGAACGAGAAATTGATGAGTACCTAATTAAGGGAATGGATGTAAGTAGGTAGGTTTATAGTAGTGCTACAACACTAATTATACAACTTATAACTACCTACTATACTTGTGCTAAGTGTGCGCATGGTCGCATGGAAGACAGAAAAATATTGAGAGAAACGGCAATGGATATTAAATAAAGACGTACAGTTATAGGTACTTGTCTCACACGCGGTACATATAGCCCTATAGGTAGTAGGTACCTCATATTTTACTGTACCTATTAAATTTTTATCCACGAGCAAAGAGTACTGTCGTCAGGGGCGTGCTTAGAAAAAAATTTCGGGGGGGGGTTGACGCCCCTGACTGTCATTATCACGTTTACGTTGGTATTTCAACGGTATAAATAATAATAAATAATAAAATAATAGAAACTGGCTCCTTACCATGCCGTTAGCCGCTTGGCTGGCAAAACGCAACAAGTCGTCCACCGTGAGGAATACGTTTTCATCGCCGTGGTATAGGTAACAGTTGTTGAAGACCATCGGTGGCTGACCCGTCGCTTCCTGCAGCGATTCGACTCCCTTGCTGTTCGCCGCAGCAGTGAGATTTGCCTGATCTGTCCGACCCACGTAAAAGTCGTTGGCGTACCACGATTTGATGCTGACCTAAGTAAGATATTAGTCAGAATAATTTTGCATGATCTTGACCTTTACCCCGAGGGCGATAATCGTGCCTATTATCCTTAATAACATCATGGATCCGAAATTAAAGGCGAGGTAAAAAGAACTGGACACCCCAAAACATTCAACTTTCAATGTTGGGTACACCCTTTTATTTGTTTTTTAGATTCTTCCATTTTCGGTAAAATCATTTTTTTATAGTTATTATCATTATTATTTTTATTAATTGATTTATTTTTTATTTGATTTCGAATATTTAGCTAAAATACTGGGAACGAATTTAATACATTTTCTGGAATTCAAACATTTTTCTTTAATTCATCTGGATCTTTTTAAAAACTAATTTTTGACTCCTGTTCTCTAAGTGTGCATCATTGTCGTTCTCTGGAGTCTGGAGGTATTGGACACACAGTATGTATAGCTACCTTAATTTTTTTACCCAAATTAAAATATTTTTTTAGTAGTTCAATTGTGCTCATCAGATTTACCTACTAATTTTGAGTAAACGTTAATTGCGATCAATATGACTAGATGAAGTTATGAAATCTATTAACACAATAAATTGAAAACATTTTTTGTTTATCTAATTTCTTAATAAACAAATCATTAACAACATGGATATTGGATAATACTGTATTAGGTATAAATAAACATTAATTTTTTATAGTGATTAATTGTCATTACAAAATGGCAAAGGGGAATGGGATATTACTATTATTATCTATATTTCTACAGTTCCGCCAGTACCCACTAAAGTCCCAATAATGTGAATGCATTTATAATAATATTATTATTTATGCCGTATATTGATTAATTGATAATATTATTATTTTTAATATTTCGCCTTTACCGCTAAAGGTCAGCGCCGTCCAGTATGTATTAGGGGTGTGATATTAGAATAATCTCACCTTTCTCAGGTAAGTCTGCAAGTCACCCAACTGACAGTACTCGACGACTAGCATGCATCGCCGGTTGGCGTCCAGGCAACATCCGATCATGGACACGATGTTCGGGTGCTTACCGACCTTCTGCATAAGCAGTATCTCACGCAAGAACTCGTCCAGGTCTCGGCTGCTTGGTCGGTCCCGGAGTGACTTGACGGCCACCGAACACACGCGGCCGTCGGCCGTCTTTAGAGTGCCCTTCCTGACCACGCCGAAGTGGCCGTGTCCCAAGAACACGTCGGACACGGTGACCGCGTCATCGTCCAGCAACACGTCCACGTCGTCCAGTCCCTTGAGCATAGCCATGTCGTAACCATCCGCAGACACCTTGCTACCGCAATCCGAACCGTCCGCTGCGCCCCGGTGCAAGCGTTGTCGGACGGCCAACACCACGCAGAACGCCAACAAACCGAGTAGTGTGACCGTCGTCCACGGCGGATAATAGTATAATCGGTGTTGCTCTGTGGCTGCGGTTTCGTTGCTGATGCGCTGTAGCCACGTCATGAACTCGCGGCCGTGGCCGATGCGCGAAAAAGCCTGCACGCTTACCAAGCACCGGTCGCCAAGCGGCACGTTGTCGAACAACGCCACATACTCAGTGACACCCGACGCGTTCTTCGCCTCGTCCGTGTTCTGCGACGAATTTACTGCCGAAATGATGTAGTCCTTGCCTGACACGTTCTTCACTTCGTTGTCCAACCTGACCGTGAAGTAGTCTACGCCCCGGCCATCCGTGTTCGGACTCTTCCAGCGTACCTGGGCGTCGTATCTGTCCTTAAGATTACCTCTCGCTGACGGCGTCTCGGACAGTTTTACGCCGTATGGCTGCCCTGGAGCTATAATATAATATGATAGTATTATAATATAAAGTTGAAGGTTTTTTCGGTAAGCAGTTAACTGGTGTGTTAACTCAGTGTACCGGCAATTCCTTAAATACCACTTAAACGGTAGACCGTAATAGTGTAATAGTGTAATACCGATAAGTTTAAGTACCTGCGTACCGTTCAATACCGAAGTAACAACGTAGGTAGGTATACTATTTGACGCCGTTGATGTTTTTTTTTGGTAATGGTCAATAGTGGTTCTAATACTATAACAATCACAATTCTAATCCTATCGCAACACAGTCCCATCTTATTTTTAAATAATGCAGTTATTGAGTACTTTTTTATTTTAATTAAATTACATTTTTTTATTTAGGTATAAACATATTTACTTTGTATACGAACTAATATGACATTTAAGTATTTAGGTACCTACGTACATTTTTTTACAGATTAGCACAGTACCGTAGGCACGATTAATTTTTAAAATGTATAATATCTTTTAAAAAGTAAATTAAATACCAGAATAAATAATAGACTGCCCGGGTACAGTAGGTAATGCCTAAATACCTAGGTACCTATCAATAATTTAAGTTTTAAGTTACAGGCTACAGGGTGATTTTTTAAGCATGCTCAGCCCCATTTTGTCCTCTAATACTATATTTATTCGAATTCTGATATTTTTTTGTTCTACTTGAAGTGTTTTGTGGTGATACGAACTTCTTTTTTTCAAATGAGAACCTAAATTATTTAGCGGATAATTTTTTTAAAAATTTTGATGTATAGGTATCTAATTCAAAATTCTAATGAGTATTGAGTACCTACCTAGTTTCTGAGCTATTAAAGTGTACGAGTGTACCTATATACTAAGGATAATAATTCTTAAAAATGGTTTTAACTATAAAATTGGAAAAAGTTGTAATAAGTATCACATTAAAATTGAGCATGCATCCGTTATTGATTCAAAAATGAGCTATAATAATAACTATAAGACATAGGTAAGTAGGTACCTAATATCAAAAACTGCAAAATAAAAATTAGTTATTTATAGGTGTAAATTCATATATTATGTTGCTTTATACATATAGTTGAAAATGAAATATAATTTTAGATAGATTGCTAATAACTAATAAGAAAGCACATCGTCCCAAGAAATTGTCCTGTTCAACATGTTGTGTATGGTGTACCTGTCATGTAAATATATAGGTACTTGTCAAATGTCTATACTTACGACACGAGTTCAAGTTGAAATTTTTGATTTCCAAACATAACGGCGTTGAGAACTTGAATTCCACCTTATCGCCTGAGATGATGGTTGACGACTTATTTTTGAATTTATAGTACGCTTGTATTAGGACCGTGTACTTGTTTTCCGGAATCAAATCATTTAATGTGACAGCGTACGACTCTCTGACGTCCACGTAACGAGTTTTCAAGCCTTCGGATGCACTGTTCACGTGGTAAATGATTTTATAGTGACAATTCATGTCTACAATCATTTCAATAAAACTCAATATAGATATGTATGGCCGTATAGGAAAAAGGAATGCCAATATGACAATCTTCGGAATGTCCAAATGTATGACGATTTCGTCCCCCAGAGATTTGAGATTTCTCCCCTCTCCCATCGAGTAATATATTTTAATTAAAAAAAATATTGATAAATAATAGTTTATGTTTAAAAAAATTATTATAACTTAAGGTTAGGTGTATTAAATATTTATGGGATAAAAAAAATTTTAAATGTAACTATCAAAGATTACAAAATGCATAGTATCTTCAATATGTAGAAAATCTAGCAACTTTTTTTTTTATCAATTACTAATTTCTAATAAGCCATTAATTACTAATATTATATTTTATTTACAAAATCTTTTACTTATTATATTTCTTTCACGTAATATTTTTTAGGGCATCGTACAACAATTGATATTCAATACTACACAATATAAATATATAATATATGTTACGGGCAAAGTGGAAAATTCGGGCAATGTATACAATGTCCGAGGTATATTGAGCAATGTAAATTGTGAAGTATTTATACAAATAATCTGCATAATATATTTTGTTAGATGATAATGATAAACTAATATGAATTTATAATCGACATCTGATTGTGCTTGCATGTCGATCAAGTCAATTTGACAGCGAGAATTCATTTCAGAAGATATGATTGGTTTTACAACCAACCCTTTTTTAGCTGTACTTCCCTTCTTTTTACACGATTCGCAATTATTTAAGTATAACATTATTACATCTCTAGTTATATTTTTGTACTTTTTATTAATCTCGTGTTCCATTCTATTTCTACCTCCATGTCCAATTGACAAATGAACTTCATGTATAATATCATATAACTGAACATTATGCACATAATATTTTATTGCATTACCTTTAAATACATTTAAAATGTAATTAATTAAAAAAAAATATTCTTATATAAATAACCATATAAACGAGTATAATAATTATTAGTATATAATATCATTGATTAGGTAAAATAATATCATGCAGATTATTTGTATAAATACTTCACAATTTACATTGCCCAATATACCTCGGACATTGTATACACTGCCCGAATTTTCCACTTTGCCCGTAACATATATATATATAAATCATTACATAAATTATGGAAATATTTGGAAATGTATTTCGTTTTATTATTAGACATATTTAGAGAAAAAAATAATTTATATTGAAATATTCTTTTTAAATATGGTTGACGAAAATGGACATCTTATACAAAACGTTCCTGGTTGGAAATCTTCTATTCTACCTAATATAGTAGCAACTAACATTCAATAGTCTATTACTGTCGAGTGTTAACTATACAATAGTTTATAAAAATCAGAGAAATCGGTGTGTGGTATAACATAGTTTAATATTATAAAGTATTAAAGTAGGTAAGTTTCGAGTGTACCTCGGCATTGAATAGGTAACACAGAAATGGGTGGTTCATAATATGATGAAAATACACTATTCTCAACGATATATCAATTAATATGGCAACTAGGTGCCCAAGTCCTACTCTTATAAATAAGTATATAATTTAATTTCACAATATTGCATATATAGTATTAATTAGTACTCTATTTATTTATTTTAATTCATAGCTGTATAGGTAATTGGTTATTGCCGTACGATATGCAAACGAGTTGATAGCTCAAAATCTGGGGATATGCAGTTATCGTACTATTTTATAGAATTAAAATAGATGCACAGTATTATATAATGCCTAGTGTGTATATACAGAGCATACCAGGAAAGCCTGACTAATTTAATAACTATATAGTGTTCTAAATTTCTATCAATAATTTTTGAATCGTGCGTTACACGTTATTATACAGCACTTTTTTTTAGCCATTCGGTAATTATTCCTAGAGCTATAAAATCTGAACTGCAGAAGAACGCTAAAACCAAGTGGTCTAGGACATTTCGGCGTAGGGCCGTTTCGGCGTAGGCCGTAGGGCCATTTTAAGAAATTAGATAGGTCACTTTATAAAATATAAATATAATAGGTATATCGTATATATTCAGGTCATCATACTTAAATTATGTGCTATTCCTCTTAAAAAAACTCATAATATTACGATTATTATAATCGCCGACTAATTTTAAAATACGTTTATCGACGTCAATGTATTTTTTTTTTCTTTTTTGGTGGACTTTTGCCTGTTTCTAATTGGCAAAAGAAGGTGTCTCGGCCACTTTGTATTCTCCTTAAGCATAATATAAATGCCCATAGTGTCGGGTGGTCAACTGCCATTTGTAGATTAAGGCGACGATTTGCCGTTTCAATGTGATTATTTGTTCGATCTTCTTTACTAAGTACGCGATCATGAACGTTCCAAATTATAGGGGGGGAAAGTGGGCTTCGACGACGATTTCTTACAACTGTACCGATGTAGTTTTCTTCAAACCATTCTAAGAGAGGAAATATTTCTTCAGGCAGCTCATCATATAATAAGTTAACACTATTCTAAAGTAACTATCAATTTTAACAAAAGCCAAAGCCAAAATCATTTTAACATAAATTGAAAATTCTGCATCATTTTTATACTTCGAAAATAATTCCAAGTCACCCATTTTAAGTTTAAAATTTGTTGTCAAATGAAATGAACATCCGTGAATTTGAACAGTGTAATCCCATAATATATATATATTATTATTATTATTATTATTATTATTATTATTATATAAAGTTTATACGGCATCCTGCATCTAACCAACGAAAGTCAAATAAAAACTGATAAATGATATATATATATATAGGTACAATATAAGCAATGATAACATTTTATTATCTAAACGCGATAAAATGAAAAAATGACTACGCCGAAATAGACCCACGACGAAACGGCCCTACGTCGAGATGGCCACGCCGAAATGTCCGGATACGAAAATCAAGATACCCACCAATAATACTACGGCCGTATTTTACATTAATTGATCATTACTTCTCGGACGAAGTCAGATTATATAGCTGCCGATATCAAAAACCACAGGACAAGTGATGACACATTGTATCAAATCTGCCGTAGGTTGGATTAAGTAAAAACGACAAACTTTGTATAACTATGAAACTTTAGAGTTATAAATTATACACTTACGTACTCGCTCACGAAGTTCGCGATAATTCGCGATGGTCGATGGAAATCGACAATTTTTTTTTTGCTTATAAATAGTTATTATCATTAGCTACAGATTATAATAGAAATAGCATATAATTTTTAAGTTTTGAACACCTATATACAGTATACACATTAACCCTGAATATTAAATAACGAATAGAACAAAATTTAAATTATATAGAAATGGCATTTTTAAAGGTCCATGAAGTGCTAGTACTGAAAATAAACAATTTTAAATGTTTTTTAGACCTGGATCATTTAGGTAGGTACCTACCTAACAAAAATAGTAAGATTTTCACACACGTGTTCCATAACCCTACAGTCCCAGTAGTCCCACAACCTATAGTACCCTACAGTAACCCTGTACAGCTACAGCTAATGGCCTCAGTTGCCGAAGCTTAAAAAAAAAAAAATAAGATTTCAAAAAGAAATTGCCTATATACTTGACTCAAATAAATGTTTTTACAATCTAAATTGATTTAAAAACCATGATTGCAAATGGGGTATTTTATTTTTTTTTCAAAAAAATGTATATCAGATTTAAAATTTTTTAAATTCAGTATTAAAATTATTTTTAAATGTGTAGCTCAAGCCTCTGTAAATTATATATAAAAAATAAATAAAAAATATTAGATAGAACAAAAGTTGTATCCTGGTGGCTGGTACACCTTAAGTCCTTAACCATATATCTATGTTCTATATCCATTACATTTTCCGCCGTTAATCAAGGCCATTGTGTGATCTGTGGGACGGTAGGGGATTATTCGTGGAAGTGTTAGGGTTTGGCATTGCGGGTTTATTCACGTGTGTGTTTGTATTTTGGCATAATTTCGATTGGGCACCCGTATAGGTTTCTGACATGCCCGGTCGGGTAACGATGGCTTCTCTCTCCAGACAGATTGTCCGTCAGGAGAAAAGTAGACGCTTTACTCCACTCGGCCTCTCCGTCCTCCACATTAGTATTATGTATATTATTATACTCTGAATTATCATTTGGTCATGTATATATATGTAATAGGTTTTTGTATGCGACACATATTATAGCTTATATTATATTATTTATTTATGTTATGCGTACCATTCGACGGTGACCAGGCGAGTGTCGTGTTAAGTTTAGAATCATTTGTCGCGGTAAAATCTGAAATGTTGACCGAGTGCACCAAGCCTTTATTTTGTCCGGCGTCCAACGTCTTGTGGACTTGCGTATCCGCTGTGTGATACGTAGTGCCGTTGACCAACATCCGGAATTTAGCAGCATACTCGGTGTTCGGCTTTAGATTGTTGAATCGAATGTTTGACACAACCGTCTGATACATGCATAGTAATATATATTACAGCAGCCGTGAAAAACCGAAACAGAAATGTTCAAAGAATATATATAATAAAGCTATTTGTTCAAAAATAAGAAAGTATTATAACCACCTAAACAAATAAGCTCTTTGCCAAAATGATGTGTATATAATTTGTACGGTGTAAAATGTTTAGATAGATAGTATACCTAAGTATAAATTATTCTTGAAAGATTATTATCATTTATAGGTATAAGGTTATTTATATCAATTATTAACCATTTACTATCGAATTAATAAATATTAGTAAAACTATTATGAATTTATATAACTGTATCGAGTATCGACTATCGATTTATTAACATATATTAATATACTTATAGTCCCCACTCCTCAGTTCTCAGTCACCATCATCATACCAGTGCTTTGATTCATTATAAGTAAGCTGGTTTCATTGCTATTTTTCTTTTATAGAAATATAGAATATAAACTTACACTTTATTGTATTATATCGTAGTATATATCTCTACTATTCAAAGACCTACCTTAAAACGATGTGAATTTCAACAGATTTTAATAAAAATTTCTTTTTTAATTATTCTTAAAGTAATAATTGAAAAATTATAAAAAAATATATTTTATTAATTTTGTAAATTAGAATAAGATAGTGAAGAAACGAATTATTAATAAATAAAACTCTCAAAGACTTTTTTTCGAAATCATCCACAAAATGGATGTATTTTTAATATTTTTATTTAAAAAAATTATTACAAGGTATCTATTTCAAATTATTATTATCATTATTATAAAAAATATTTTTGCATAGAGCAAAATATTTATTTTTCATATTTGATATTCTTTTAACAATTTCTTCTTTTTTTCACACCAAACTTTTTAGAAGTTTTAATAATGGACATTGATTTCCTGCAGACAGCATCTATAGCTTTTTGCATCATACTAGCATTATAACTTTGATAATTGCGACCAACTAACTATTTTACATGCATTCTGGCCACATTTGAAGTCCGACGAAAAAATGACTTATTTGTATTAGGCTTATCAAATTACTTCACTACCTATTCATAAAATAACTTTGAGTAGGTATATTGTAACAATATCGTACACCAGAAAATTAAGAGTCCATAAAAAAAATCTCGGATACCGTATCTAAATTGTACGTTGTTGTACAGTAATATTCTGATTTAGGTAAGTTATTTCAAAATACCAAAATAGACACTCCATTATATACCTCCATAAAAAAGACGTGTATGATGAATGATAATGTATGAAGGTCGGAGCATATAATTTAAGTTGGAAGGACCAAGGACTCTCTGCCTTCTGGTAATAGTTAATAATGATTGATAAGATATTTAGTTCAACAGCAGTTTTCTGTTACCAATTTTAATTAACAAAACTGATTTGTTCAATATCACCACGAATTTTTGAAGTCATCCAGTTTTTCGATACATCAATTTATATATTTAATCTTGCATTTTTAAAAATACCTCTAATATCAAATGCATGTCCATTGTATTGTGAGATATTAATTCCACAACTATTTTAACACCGTCAATGTTATTCTTCGTAGTCCAAACATATGTTAATGAATCAAGTTCACGACACAAAATCCGCACATTATCTAACATATTTTCTTCATCTGGAATATACATTTTATTTTATAGTAAAATTATATGTGTAGACTTAGTTATTATTTTATTACATACTCTGAATTCCAAAAAGTATTAATTTTTCTGAACTTTTATTCTTAAAAAATATAATACATATATAGCATATGCCTATGTATATGCAATTTTAACATTTTGTTCACCCTTAAATAGGTATATAATAAGGTAACTGTACTATAACATAATATCAATTTTTAATGGTACCTAACATACAATTTATTTCACGATCTGAAGCAGAATTCCTAAGTAAAAAAATGTAGATATTATAGGTAATTATAAGTGTAATATATAAACATTGAATATTAATTTTCTGTATAAGTGATAACTGATAAGTGATAACTTAATGTTTAGTTGAGCGGTGGGTAGTGGAATAATGAACACCTGCAGAACTTGTGTTTCATTGCTTTATTTGTCTGAACTCTGAATGCTTAAATGTGGTAAACTACTTAAGTGCGTCAGTATTAATTTGTTTATAAGTTCTATCAGATGAAGATTTATCAATTAATATATAAATACCTTTCAGCTGTGTATTTTTGCATGTGATATTTGCCTGAAAAAAAAAAATACCTTTTGCATATATTATTATTTTTCATAATAAACTATAGTACATTTGTATTTAGTAATTTATAGTATACTTAGTGGAGTGCCTAGTGGGCAGCGGCAGGGGGAGGTTAGTGGGTATATCCCCCCGGCCCCCATCGTCCCACAAATCCTCTTATTTGTGTCTTCATAGTATTACCACCAGAGGATTCATTTAAAATGTATTTATTACTTATAAAGTTATAACATCCCCCATACGGCCACTTTGAAAATCAACAAAAAATTGCTTCAGATAAAATATCCCTGTAGCTGTAGGGCACGCCACTGAGTTATACCTAATATATATCCATACAATTAAAATCTACTTAATTTAATTTACCTTGTATTGAAATCGTGTACTACATAAAATCAAGAGTGAATCCAGAATCTGTGTTCGGAGGGGGCACTTGAATTAAAAACATTTTTAAGATGCTGATTTTTAATAATTATAATGACAAATTATATTATATCTCTTTTGTAAACGAGGGGAAGGGTAACTTGCTCATACTGCTCCCTCTGGATCCGTTCTTGCAAAATAAATATGTGTTAATAACTAAATATTAATGATATTGGACTATCAAAGGAACGCGCCTTGTCCTCCTATCCTTATAAAGTTACAACTAGTAACTACCTATTGTATTCTTATGAATTTACGACTTTTGTACCTGTATAAAGATGATAATTTAATTTTAAAAACTTAACGAAAATCTCATAAACTATAATAGGTGCAGGTATATTTAGATAGTTTCCACTCTCCTCCTTGGCCTTTGCTTACTTGCACAATATAAATCTCAGACCAAACTTTAAAAGCCCAGCATACAAAAAATTTTTAAGAAAAGCATATGGTTTGGATTTTCACTGATTTCAAAAATCAATTTAATAGGAATATTTGTATAAGCTTATAGGCTACAGCAAAACATAATCGGACTCTATTTATTGGGCCAATAGGTTCGGGATTTTCGAACAGTCAATTATAATAGGAATTATGAAGTACTGATCGATAGGTACTTTATCGATGTTTTAAAATTGATAGGTAGCTAATAAAAGACAAACAATAAATTGTGATACCAAAAAGATTACGAAGCCTTAAAAAAATAAAATCATTTTCAATCGTTTAGTAAGAATTAAAAGTTATAATTGTTTACAGACTAATGATGACAAGACATATAATAAATATATATGTATATATAGTTGTATACTTGTATGTCTATATTATAATGATATAATGATATGCCATTTTATATTGCATAAAATATCAGCGTATAATAAAAATATTATATTTTATTTATTAGTTATTACTTATTACAAATAATGTTTACTAAATATTTATACATGTAGCAATAAATAGCACAATATATGCACTTTTTTACTATTGTGTATCTAGTGGTTAGTTATTATAGTACCTATCGGCTATTACAATTAATTATTACCGATGTAAGTATTGTGACCTAGGTATAGGTCCGTCAAACCAATACATTGGAATTTAACTATAAATATTGTTTATTGACAGTATTGTGTATAATTGTATAAACACAGTAATATGGTTTTGCTACAGAACGTACATTACTGCAGTATATAGGTACCTAAAATATAACCAATTTCGCTTAGAACTAATTTTTTTTAAAGAGGATTCGAGAAAAAATATTTTGGAGATTTTAATGTTACTAACGTGAATTTAATTATTGAATCGTTTCAAAGGTCCAAGACAAAATACTGTTGTAGACTTGTAGATTATTAATATTCTGCATTACACACATTATTTGTGTGGATAAAAAATTGTGACACTGAAATCAATCCATTATGTATTTGTAAAAATATTGAATGAATAGATATGATAAAATGATATATTGATGTTTAGTTAAACCTAGATATGCAATATTATTACCTAATGACAGTGTAATGGCAAATGTTTGATTTTATTTTCCTATATAACAATAAGCGTATGTATAGCCAACGTAAATTATGTAATAAAAATATGAATTTTAAATTTGTTTATTTGAAATTCAAATTTAGATACGAGTCAATTCAAAGACAATTCTATTAACATTATGGTTTTTAGTAAGTATATGAGTTATATTATAAAACCAAGATACATCACAGAGTTACGTAGGTTGTAGCCTGTAGGTAAACTGTATGTATATATATGTACTATATTACTATAATATAATATAACTTAAACTTAGTATATAAGCAGGTACCAGTATATGTAACTATTTGTAAAAAATTATAATGTAGTAAGCATAATATGTCTTTAAATAAGTGAACAGTGTAAACAACATAGTTTAGGTATTGTCGGTATAATATATTAGCTATAAAGCTAAAGCGTATATAGGTACGTCAAGGATCAATTTTTTTCAATACTTTGAAGTTCGAGGCTAACTGATAACACACTCATTTTTTCTAGTACTAAAATACTCATAATAGCTTGTAAATAAGTATGATGCATGAACGTATTTACGTACGTATAGGTATGGTTACCCATAACCCATATATATATATATACACAATACAATATATATATATTATATATATATTGTACTAACCAGTGTGTTTGGTTGTCCGGCCACAGAAACATACAATGTATATTATGTACAGTATACACACTTATCATTGTATACAATATGGTAGGTATTTAGTCAATATTTATCATTTGGTAAAGTTGTCGTTAAATAAATTGGTTGTCAAAATATAAATAATAAAAAAAAATTATTAAAATATACCCTGGTATTCATAATGAGGTACAACGAGCAACAATTAATCACGCATACATTATTATAAATTATAAAAAAATGTAAAAAATGATATATCAAACAATTACATTTATAATAATTTTAAATTCTAAGGTATCCGTGATAAAAGTTTATCAAAATTATGTTTGGTAGAGAGTATAAATTGTATAATAGGT
Organism: Myzus persicae; assembly: GCF_001856785.1. Classification (NCBI taxonomy): domain Eukaryota; kingdom Metazoa; phylum Arthropoda; class Insecta; order Hemiptera; family Aphididae; genus Myzus; species Myzus persicae. The sequence goes on along the minus strand of NW_019103036.1, from coordinate 208,301 downwards.
ACTTATGCCTGTACTAAGTAAAAAATTGAATTGGTCAGTGACGCCGAAGTTTTTAAAATGTGGTCGGGTAAGTTCAAAACTTCGCGACCTCAACATATTAATTTTTTAATATATAAGTACTTGCCGTTATATAAATTTATTACTCATAATCATGGTGACATGAATTTAAAATACCCACACTCTGACACTCATAATACAATTATGATGTAAATAAAATGTGGTCGGGCCATGCCCGACGTTAGCATGGACTTCGGCGCCACTGTAATTGGTCGTGGCAATATGACGGCTAGTATAATAATTAGAAACTGATTCATGCGGCTTCGTGTCTATACCTATATCCTATGATCAAGTTCTGGACACTTAAATAAAATAACAATAATTGGCGGAAATTTTTTTTGGAGGAAGATCTTACTGTTATATATGTATGTAATGGCTATATTAATTCCTCCAAAAAAATGGTGAATTCGTTTATTAGATTTCCCTATGCTTCTCGTATAGTTCCTTATCAGTGTCCATTATGATTTATTTATTCTGTGGCCTGTGCTATTCCTAATAATTGCCCTACCTACCTTTAGAATTTTTATTGAAAATCAATGGTTGACATGTCCAAAAATTAAGGTTCAGTATTGAACAATTATTAAATTAGAAATAGGTACATACGTCCCAATATCCGTCGTCAAATTGACGTACTTAGGTATTGTATATTGTATATATGTCTATATTTAAGTTATAACACATTTACAGCATGCAGAAATGCACAAGTTATGACAAAAACCAAACCTAACTTTTTATTCATTCATATTATGTATTATATTCTGATCTACCCAGTATCAGCAGCACTCTTTAAATTTAAAGGTGTACCTATCGGCTATCACAATCACAGAATCCACCTTGACCATGGAATAGCTGACACTGTATCTAATATTTGAATGATATTGTCATTTGTCACATACATATTATATATATTTAATTATGAAGCTCACGATCTAATTAGTAACGATTAAACATTACACTTAAGTGATTTAATTGGGATTAAACCTATTAACGTGGCAAATATTAATTGATTTAATTTAATTTATTACAGAGATTAAAACGAATCTTGATGAAACAATCATTGTCGTGAATAAGAGTGTTTTATTAATATTCTGACAATTTGACTCTATATAATATAAATGTGGTGATTCATAAACAATTAATTTTAAACAAATTTTTCAAGCGGGTAATTAAAATAGTAATTTATTTCGTGTACTTCCTATGGGCTATGGCTCTAATGGGTTCTAATTTCTAAGTATTATTACCTACCACTTATTCTGTATACTATATTAAGATGGAAATTTAGAATATTTCAAAGATTTTAATGTATAATTGTATTATATTTTAATTGTTTTAAGGCATTAACGTCAGGATTCTAGTAATAGTTTTAAGTTTTAATAAAATAGCTATAGTAATACTCAATAGTTATTAGAATAATTGCAAATAAACACGTCACTTTAATGTGCAATAACATATACCTAATTAATATAAATAATACAAATAACTTATTTACTATTATACTATAATATTTTATATTTTATATACTACCTCGCTAAAGTTAATATTTATAAAGATGGTAGGTACGTGTTTAGTATATTTTATTTCATAATATAGAACTTACAGTGAACTTAATAATTTCAATCATACCTACCAATTATAATACGAAATTAGTAAATATTTGTACAATATTAATTCTATTTAGTTCAAAAATATATTATCATATTATTTATATGAAAATTAAAAATTTTGTAAAATAATTGATCGCATACATTCAATAAATTATAGTTATAAATATTTTATTTTTTAAAACCATCTCGGCGTGTAAGTGTAACTAATTTACTAATACAAATTATTACCCATCTTATAATTATAAATGTATTTTTCACTTTTCTAAATATTTTGTTTGCTTAATAGCAAATTATAATAGAGCATTGAATAGGGGGGTGGTAACTGGTTACGATATGGATACAACCAACGGTTACCTATTATCTATCTAATACATTGATCCTAAAAATGTTAATTATAGGATAAGTAGGTACTTACAATTTTAATTGCACGGCTGTTAACAGCATATTTAGCGTTTAAATTCTGACAAAATTCATCTTCATTCCAAAAATTTTGGATTGCAGCAGCCGCAGGTAGGGCTGCGCAATAGAAGTATAGACACATCAAAGCATACATACCGAATGGAAAAATCTGACATTAAAAATCCTAAACTGCGCTACCGATCTCTCATATTATGTAAATCAGGCGATATTCAAATACCTATGTTGTGTATACAATAATGAAATACGACAATATGTACACAAGAATTTATTTAAAATAATGGATACATGATAAGTGTAATGTTTTTAGATTATGGAAATAAAAAACTATTTATACATTATGTATATAATATTTCATTTTCATAATTTGATAGATATATAACATACTTATATGGCTATATACTATAAAGGTATTAGTTTAACAGTGTACCTACCTATTGTGTTTTTTTCATTGGCTGTGTGTTTGTTAGTCGTTACTCGTTACTCGTTAGTGTAAATACTTTTTTTAAAGAAGTCTTAATGTTGTTCAAGTTTCATAATGAAGGTATAAATATAATAATAATAATAATAATAATATAATTATTGTACAATATTTAGTATCTTTCTATATCACAAATATTTGATTACTTGTTTTCAATACCTGTATCACTCTTGTGTACCTAATATATTGTTTTTTTATATTTGAGTAACTATTATTTGTTATTTATACTTAAATTTTGGTATACAAATTAATTGGGACATTTTGAAAACTTTAATATTGAACATATTATAATATTATAATAATTTATAGGCAGAACACATTGTCTCATTGTCTCGTGATAGCACTTTTAGTTTCTCGATATTTCTGTTTGAAATTATTCAGAGAACTCTGATAACCATAAGCATATTGTTTTAAACAATAAATAATATCTATGAATAAATGTTTATTTTTCTTTTTTTAATTCTTGTGACATTTATTAAATATCATTGTCCATACCATACGTATAGCCGTATAGCTATAAACTCATAGGCGCAAGGAGCAACTAGATCTCTATAACACGGGGTGCCATTATTTTAAATGCCGCACACGGCAGTGGACGGCTTTTGCCCCCCCCTGCCATTATAAAAATGACTTGATCCTACAAATTGCAAATCTACATTAATCAATAACTTTATGTATACATTTCAAATAATATTTACCACCCAGTTATATAAAAAGAAAATAAGATAATATACGAGAAGTATGGAAAAGAACCTGCCAACCAACCTAAGAGCATGATGTTATACAAACGTTTGTTTATTAGAGTTACGAAAACTTAGAAGGCAACAATCTTCCGATTCGGCCAAACCAGTGTCGTAACCCCGTAGTCTTTGGTATGAGTTCAGAGTTACAATTATATCACAGAATCTGTGATTATAATTTGCAGGCTTATCAAATGATAAACAAGTATAAAATAAAGAAATTAATAAATAATAACTATTTACTTTTATTCTGGAATGATATCAAATTTTGACTTAATTTATAACTTATTTTTACTTTTATGAAAAATGATGTATTTAATTTCATAGACAAAGTAAATCTGTAGCTTGTAAACAATTTTCTTATGATACATTTACCTACTAATAGAATAAAATAAATAAAAATAAAAATACCTACTAGAAATATTCAAATTATCCCACGCATTCTTTAATATTCTATCATATTCACATTCTTTTGATTCATAAAATTCACATTATTTCACTTGTAAAAAAATATATTACACAATATAATATATACATACTGACACATGTATCGTAACTGTATATAGAGGTAAAATACTGGATAATGTCTATATGCCTACATATTATTACATTGTTAGGTTGATTTCTTTGAGATCGGGTGGTCCACTGGTCAGACTTAGTAATCAAATAGATTGTGTTTATATTATACTTATGTATTAGTGCTAACAATTACTTAACACTTGCGATTCTTGTGGGCGCCAACGATTTGTTTGATCACAATTCACAGTGCAAGTTGTTCTAGAGTCAAAACAATTTAAGAACTACTGCAATAAGAGTTTATTTTCACTAATAGGAATATACAAATTATACATTTATTTAAGGTATATGTATAAATTATGTGATAGTACAATTTAAAAAACAAAAATATGTACCATCAAAACAATATATTTAACATGTATTTACAATACTTTATTAGTACGTAACATAATTTTGTACTTGCAGTACAATGTTCTTAATAGTATTATAAAAAGAAATAAATAACATCTGTCAAAAAGTCCACTAAAATATTCTGTACAAAATTGGAGAACTATATAATAACTTAGGAACAAAAAATTATGCAAATTGCAATACAAAAAAAAAGAAATGGTTTACATTTTAAATTTGAACACTTTTAACGAGTGGCAGTTTGAAAAATTGATTATAAAAAGATGTTTGAAAAAGTCTAAGTTCCCCCATTTTATTTTAAAAATTTTTTTATACTAATTATTAATTTATAGAACTATAGGTACATATTTATAAGTATGGGGGCTTCAATATAAAGGCAGTGATGAGCTAAATCGACAAAAAAAAAAAACAAATGTAAAACAAGGACACAGATTTTGACAAAAAAAAATATATTTAGGTACCTATACTAATAACAATATATAAAAAAAAAAAAAAATAAACAATAAAGAACACATTATTTCTATGGTATTTGGGATGCCTAATTAATTGTTTGCTTACTGTACACATTTTTAAAGCAATTATTTACAATGTTAAGTACTTAATTTCTATTCAGAATATTTATTGTGAATAGATTATTAATTTGATTAATTATTATTCTAAAATCAGTGATAGGATAACGAAAAAAAAAGAAAAGAATAAAAAATAATATTAATAAATACTAGTTAATGATAATAAAACAATCGGTAAACAAATCAAACTAAGGCAGTTAAAAATATTGCTTAAAAATAAATTCACCAAAAGTATAATTATTATAATTATAATTTATTAACTTTTCTTCAATAAAAATGTGTACTGTTGAAAAATACAATAACAAGGAACCTGTATTTAAAAAAAAAAAAAAAACTATTACTGATTTCAAGTCAATGATTTAATTATAATGAATAACATTATTAAAAAAAAATACCATATAATTCGGATTTTTATTTATTTTTTTTAATTGAAAAACAATAAATATAATAGATTGATAATTGTTATGGGTGTGAAAAAGTTTCTTTTTAACAATTATAAACATTTAAAATCGAACTAATAGGGTTGTGGATACGGAATTTTAGAAAAATAAAATACTTGCATTAAAAAAAATTGCTTGTGCTTTGAATTTCATCATCCATCCATTTGGCAGCCCAAGTTTTTGCTTTAGGTCCAGTGGACCGATATTTATCACGAAAAGACTTCTTTTTGTGGTTAGTGTGACGTTGATATCTTAATGGTATGTTTGGAGCAGTCACAGTAGGAGCAGGTACAGGACTGTATGGTCCATCCAATGGAGCTGGTGAAAATGGGGGTGACGGTGATGGTGGTGGCTGTAAGGCAGGCGGTGGATCACCGTGACCTATACCACTATCAGGACTGGTATTGGCAGCAGCAGCATCTGAACTATTACGACGCCGTTTATCCAATTCTAATGATGCAAATGTTACCAAGCTATCAAATCTTTCACGAATGCGATCATTCCATTTCTCATCTAAAAGTAGACATATTTTAGTAAACATAAGGATTACATAATAAATCAAAAACCAATAGTTACATTATTGTGATTAAAATATTCTGATTATTGAATTATCCAGGCAAAACAATTAGTTGTTTTATTTAATTTTAAATTAATATTGTTAAATATGGTAAGTGTAATGGTTTTTATTAAAAATAGAATATAATATTATGTAAAGTTTAGATGGATTTTAGCCAGAGGCATGCAATAATACTAAACAGTAAACACTAGATATTCATTTCACAAACAAACAAATATATTGTTTTATCACAGGTACACAAACAAATATTAAGTAATATTAATACAGTTTCGTTAAAAAGTATAAAATTATTTTTTGTTGAAATCAGTTTGTTAAAAAAAAATACTAATCAAACATAATATTATGCAACTTTAAATAAAATTGTATAGTACGGATATAACATTTATGAAGAGGTACTGATTTTTAAAAACATATAACCCGATATTAAAAGTAAATTTCAATTTATACAGCATATACTATATTATTATGCGCCTTATAGAATAAAGTATTAAATAAATCAAATTGCTTCTTGAATTATTTCATAATATTAAATAATATGACTATGTTGAAAGTGCTATGACCCAAAATAAAACTAAACCTAAGGTAACTTGTTCTATATGGCAGTAGGTAGGTGTATATAACATTTTTTAAAAATGAACATGCGAGTAAAAAAAAAAATTGTGTCAACAAAAACTCAGAAATTTTCTTTAATAGAATATTGTGGTATTATCAATGAATTAACTATCAGATAAAAACCATTGGCAGTTTCAAAAAAAAAAAATATACTTCAAAATATTATTTATAATTAAGAAGAAGACACTATCCCCATTTGTAATCTCTGTCATACAAGTGTGTAAAATAACCAATTTACGTTCAGCTTATTACTGATTTTAATATTAGTGAGAATTGATACTTAATCAAATTTTTAGGCAAAAACACTATATTTTGTGTTTGAACATCAGTTATTTTAATTTTGACACGAGTGCAATTAATTAAAATATTTTACATTTATAACTCGCCTGGAAATTAAAATCACACGAAACTGATGTTCAATAAAGATAACATTCTTACCTTAAAGTGTGAAAATAGGTCTGTTCACATTAATATTAAAACTAAAAAAGCAAAACGTGAACTGAAGAACAAAAATTTCCTGTTACACACTCGTAAGACAACAAATGCAGAAGTGGTGACCTCTTAATTAAAAAAATTTTTTTTCTGAAATATTTTACATGCACCAAACCAAAAAAGGGTAAGATTTTATAAAATAATTACTTAGTACAAACAACATAAGAAACATGCCAAAATAAATATAATATTGTGTATTGTACAACGCAATGCAGTGCACTCACCTTAATATTTTACAATGTAATCCAAATCCATTAGGCCAGCTAAAGTCTCTATTTATACAGCTAAATAATACTTCTTGCAGCATACTTTAGAGTACGAGTATTAAATCCTAAAATAGAAATTAATAAGCGTGACAAGCAACAAAAAACCAGCAAAACATGCAATGAGTGTAAATAAATTACTCCATAAGAATCATTAGTATTTGGTTGAAAATTGTATTCATTATAATTAATAATATATCGATAATAGTAAAAAAGAAATGTAATATGACAATATATAAATTTAATAAAATATTTTAATTACAATCATTGTAGCAGTAAGAATGATAAAAGTATTTGTAAAACAATATATTGTAAAATAGACTAAAATATGTATTTGGGAGTATTCAAAACAAGAGGATAATAAATATGTAAAAGTTTGGTCATTGAGCAGTCAAGAAAAAACTATTGAGCTTATATTAAAGTTTTTAAGTTTATTTTATAAATGACAATATCAATAATAATATTCACAGTAGTGGTAGTTGTAATAGTAATTAGTATTAGTAGTAGTAGAAGTAGTAGTAGTAGTAGTGCATCAAGGAGGAGGAGGAGTCCCAGAGATACGCCAATAGACCATAGTTCGTGACTACAAAGGCGGCGGGCTGGCTAGCCGGCCTGAGAAAAGGATAAGCTACGACCAGGAAATTAAAATCATCTATGTATATGTTATGGCAAATGTTTAGTATAATTCACCTGTATGTAAAGTCTGTAATGTATATATCGAGCTAATAACTGTAGTATTATTGTAAATCACGTTAAGCATGCTGTAATGTAAAATTGTAATTTAAGTTAATAAACGATGGCGGACCGGCGGGAATGCAAAGCATAGGCAGTTCTCCCCCGGTTCGACGATACTAAGATAAAAAAAAAAAAAAAATAAAAAAGTAGTAGTAGTAGTAGTAGTAGTAGTAGTAGTAGTAGTAGTAGTAGTAGTAGTAGTAGTAGTAGTAGCTGTAGTTGTTGTTGTATTAATAATAACAATACAAATATTCATAATAGTAATAATAATCACAATAATAATAATATAATAATAATAATAATAACAGTAGTAGTAGTAGTAGTAATATAAAATTTAAAATATAAAAAGATATAATTTTCTTGTTTAGAAATAATTTTTATATTTGCACATGGCCACCACCAGACTGTTTAATATTTTTAAATTATTAAAACAAATACAGTTTAAAAGACTAAAAAATTTCTGTGAAAATGTTTAAGTTTAAGCCAAGCTAAATACAACATTAAAACAATCAGGCGACTGTCTGATAAGAAAAATAAAACATCTATTCGGAAGTTGAATGTGAAAACGAATTCAAATTACACGCCAAAACCAAAATCTAAAATAAGTTTGGATGAAATATTTAAAATCAAATACCTTCTTCAGAGGGAAGTCTGTCAGACATAGGTGTCATTTTTTTAGCATTTAGAGGGCCAGGTGATTCAGAACTGCGCTTGAGTGTTCTATGTGGTGATTGAGTGTCGGATTCAGTCTTTTCTTCTTTAAATGACAAGCCTTCATCACCATTACTATCATCTCCATCATTATCTAATAGTCGATCGTGCAATGATGCAGCCAGTCTAATCAACAACATAACATTATAAAAAATGTATTTAAAGTAGTATATTTTAATTAGTATTCAACAATTACCCTTCAACAGGTTCTTCTTTTAGAGTGGTTAAATGAGGTGGAAGGATATCATCACTAAATAATGATTCTTGGTAAGGTTTGAGTTCAGCTTTTGGTAACGGTATATACATAAATGAACGTTTTTCTGAAGGCAATGTCTGATTTATAGCTTGGTTGGTGTCTTTATTTCTATTATGCATGGATAATGGTACAACAGCATTAATTATGGACTGATTGCTTATTTCTAATGTTCGATTATGTCTGTCCATTTCTAAACATCGTTCAATTTCATTATTTAGTACATCACCAATTGTTCTTGTTATGACATTTTGTTGCTGTATTGGTGGACTGGGTGAAATTTTTTCCTACAAAGAATATGGAATACAATACAGATTAGTTATAAAGTAAAGTTTAAAAGAGTACCTAATATTTAAATTGTTTTACTTTACCTGTGATAGATGCTTTCGTAAAGCAATTTTAGCAGGTGTTACAATAGTATAATCTGGTCCTTTTGGTGATGGTTCATTTAAAGCATGAGTAATGAGATCTTTGACATGTTCATCATAAAAAGGCACTTTCAGTGGGGTATCAGATGAATTTCTATTATAGATCTTATTTGAGCGTTGATACCGTGTCGATAATTCAACTTGTCTACCATTTTCTATTATTTTTCTGGCTTCAATTTGTCTACCAGTTTCTAATATTTTTTGTGCTAAAATTTCTGGATTTTTTTCATCAATTCTAGCTATATCTGGTACTTCTGGCCAGTCTTGGGATCGTATTCTTGATTTTTTGTTATTACAAATTTGATTTACTAAAGAACTATTGAACTTACTTGATGTATTTTGTTTTTCTAAGTTATCAATTTCAGTTTTGACTCCTTCAATAGTTGAAGACAAAGCATGTTTTCTTTTTCGATTGGCCATAAGTTCTGTCATTAATAAACGTTGGGTGTTTATTTCTTGATCTGTTGAGTTATCAATTTGATGTACTAATAAATGTGCAGGAGTTCCAACAGCATTCACCTCAGCAGCTCTTTTACAGTAATAGTCCCAATGTTGATTCTCTAATACATTTGTCTATAAAAACAAATATTAATTTAAATTATTTTACCAAGAAAAATAAAAAATAAATAGTCTTAAACATAATTTTTAGCATTCAACTTACTTCATTTTTAACTTTGGCCACTTTAGTTTGTAGATCTTTATGGCGCAATACAATTACTTTAGCTGCCGTCAAAACATCTCCTGTAGTATTAGTAGGATAAATATCAAGTTCCTTCATACGAGTCTTTAAAAGACTACAACTATCCTTAATTAGATGGTCAATTTGTTTTTTAATTTGATTTATTTTCATGTTTGAATTTTGTTTTTTTTCCTAAAATAATTATTGTTTTGTAAGTGTATATTATAATAATAATATATTTATTATTTTTCTTACCTTTTCAGCAATTATTTGTGCTTCAACATCTTCACGGAATTTTTGAGTCTTAAACATATTAATCATATTCATAAAGCCTTCTTTATAATCATCTAAAAGCAATTGTAATGAGTATGGAATATCTCCAGTGGGCGGAGGAAGTTCAGTATGAGTAGCAGCATATCCAGCTCCCACTCCCGTAATTGAAGTCAAAGTATGATCAACACAACCTTTAGGAGGTTCCTTAATACTCATTGATACTTCTGGTGTAGTGCTTAATACAGTCTCACTATGTAACAAATTTAGAGACGCTGATATTTTAACATTACGTTTTGGTGGCTTTCGTTTAGCCTTTTGTTTGCGATTTGTAGAAACAACTCGTTTCGCTTTAGCGATTTTTTCTACAGTCTTTTTTTCAGGAACAGTTGCTTCAGAATGTGATCGGTTTAAGTATGTAGTAGGAGTGATTTTAAAACTACGACTACGTCGAGGTGTGTTACGCTTCATTACTTTTCTAGTAGTTCTACTGTGATTGTCTGTCAATATGATTTATATTAATTAAAAATATGCAATAGGTTCTTAACTTATATCACAAAAATACCTGGATTATTTTCATTTTCTTCCTCACTATTTTGCCCACCTAGATCTGACCATGCACATTGCCCGTTGTTGTTTGTTATAGTTTTATCGGGTGTCAATCCAGTTGTAGCACTTCCATCTACACTATCGCCATTCAAAGTACTAAACAATGAGTCTGTATCATCAGATGAACAATTATTAACAGAAATGGTTGTTGTTAATTTTTGTTTATCTCCATTCACCTAAAATTAATAATAATTTAGAAACATAACAAAAATAAACTGCATGTCCTTTCGATGAACGCTGTTCGTCGACAATAACTGCAGGTTGAAGAAAATAAAAGGGTTAAATGAGTAAAACAAATGTTTTATAAGTCATAAGCACAAAAATATAAAATATAAACATTAATTTTACTCGCAGACATTTTGCTGTTTAATTACCCTTGATTTTGGAACAGGAGGCTTATTTTGAGTAAAATACCGCTCGAGCTGTTGACATTAAAAAAAAAATAAAACTTAATACAACCAACAACTAATTATCACTTTGGAAAAAAAGAAATAAATTAAATTATTGGTAAGCTTTGAAATAATAAACAAAATATAAATAATGAAAATATTCACCTAGTTCAATAAACAAAATAATAGATTTAAGTAAAGATTAAATAGCATTAAAGTTAGATTAATACATATTTAATTTACATAAATAAATATATATTTTATACAACTATTAGTTATTTTCAAATAATTATAATTCATTAATTCACAAGTTTATAAAAAAATTTAATTCATTTTATAGTTTACTAATGCATTACCAGTCAAGAAATGTAGTGTGTAGTACAATATTTAAGCTCAAATATTATAATAAAATATACTTTGATTATTAAAGTTTTAAAAGGATCATATTAGATTAGGTTAAAAAATAGTTTTACCAAGATATAAATAGAATTTGCTTTAGACTACAAAATGTAGTTTTCTTAAAATATCATTTGTCTATAATTAATTTATTATTATCTTAAAAATAAAAATAATATTGTAAAATAGGTGTTGTAATTCAATTATCAATAAGTAATTTTGGTCTATCACTTCTGCTGATTTTTTTTAAGTTTTAAAAATTAATTTAGCACTTAAAGAAAGATTAACTTCAAATGTAAATACTATTATTTATGGGGTTTGAAAAAAATGTATAAACAAAAATTAAATATAAAATGGTAAAACATATCAGCTTAAAACAATATGAATTATACTGTAATATAAAACATGGTTATGTAAATATAAATGTACAATAACATAATTGAATTAGTTTTAAAAGAAGATCAACAATAGTATTGCTTGTAGAACTGTGGTATAATATTCTACAAAAATGTAAGATATCTCATGATTAATATGAAGTATAAAACCATTAATGCATAGATTACTACAAGAAAATAACTTAAAATTGAAAATATTAATTACCTTTGTTCGATCAATAACATGTAGATAATACTTTACAGGGTTACAAGTCCAAGAAACTGAACCAGTTATAGGTTCCATCGCTGTTACATGCATTATGGTTCCAATATCTTTTAAGACAAACAAGCATAAATTAATAACAGAAGAAAAAAATAAAATAATAAATTTACTTACCACTCAAATTGCGTTCAGACATTCGAAAATTAAGCGGACAAAACGATCTCGAAGAAACTATTCTAGCTCCATCTTTAAGGTCAGCAAATCGTTGTTTTAACATATGATCTACTTGTGGCCCAAATGCATAATTATTCACAAATACAATTGTTGCATTAGTTATCTTTTCCCTATGTTCTTCACTCAAAAAGTCACCCTTCATTAGTTGATATTGGCCACATTGTTTGCCATACCAAGACATCCATTTTTGAAAATTTAAATGCATGAACTGAGGAAAAAAAATATGATTAACACAATTTTATTAATTTACTTTATTTAGGTATTATTAATTACTTTTGAGTATGATGAAGGAACATCAGCTTTTTCAACACCCCAGCAGATTTTACATTGAGTGGCCGCAGCCATCTGTAAAACAATTTGCCCCACACCAGATCCGAGGTCTATAAATATATCATCTTCAGTAATGTTAATCAGATCAATCATTTGACAGATGAGATCGAAGGATGTTTCTCCATACACCTAAAGGTAACAAAAATAGATACAGTATACTTAAAGTCAAAAAGTATTAAGAGTTTAGAATTGATACACACTTCAGGCGAAAATGGTTCATATTGATTTAGTTTATCAGGATCAGTGACAGAAACATTGTAAACTTGTTGAATTATGTGTCGAAGAAGATTTCTAGATGCTTTTTTACTGAATTTTTGTAAAGAAGTTCCTTTATTCTGAAAAAATGAAATAATTTTGATTAAAATGTAATAATTATAACATTGGTTATATACTTATAAGTATAAATATTAATTGTATTTTATTGGGAAGTATAAATATTTAAATTTGAAACAAGATTAAAGGAAGTTGGAGCTTTGCCCTCCGATTTCTTTACACGCCAACCGCTAGATTAATTAATTACCTCCTAAAAAAAATTTAATTTCAAAACTTTATTTTTTTTATAAAATAGAGGGATAAACTAAATGTTTTGATAAGAAATTATAATAGTTAGTAATTACTAGGGCTCGAATTGGAAAGCAAAAACATTTATATTAATAATAGAAAAATAATTTTTATATAAAAATGAGTTTCATTTAATATCTAAGATAATGGATGGATATTTGTTTTGTCCTTTTTACTTATAAATGTCTTTTTGTGTTTGATTTTAGATTTATCTAATAGTTGTATAAACAACATACGTTATTTAGGTGACTATTCATATATAAAACACGCACCAATAATGTGCAAATTAATGTTGGAAGATAGAAGGACCATTCTCAAAAATATTTTGTGTTTCAGATAAAACATCGATAATAAGTTTTTTAAAAGAAAATGTATGTAAATAATATGGCAGTTAAATTTTTTTTATACAAACTTGTAAATTTTGACATAAATCTATTACATTGTTTAGTTCATTTAATTGCTGTATGATATAAATTAAATGAATTTTTTCGCTTTTTTTCCACATTTTAAGTGTTTTTTTTTTTTATTGTTTACTTTGCCTTCACATCCGAGAGCCCTAGTCATTACTAATTCGTAATACCTTATTTGACAAAATGTATAAACCTTCTAGACTAGAAAATAGGAAAATACGACGTGGAACCTTATCAATATTCTCTCAACGACCGAAATCCTCTAGTATAACAAAGTATATAATATTACCAATTTTTTTCAAATTTTGAAAAAATGTTTAATACAATATTTTAAATGCTAACAACATATATAGGTATTATTTTTATATTGTGTATACTTTCACAGTAAAATATACAATAAGGGGGAATATAAATACCATGGCCTAAGTAACATGCATCTGGCAAAGGCAGGTGGGGCTGCCAAATACGCAGGTTGTAAATTACGTTACAATGTAATAATATAGGGATTGAAGAGTACACCAGACAAATAGAATAGAAGGGAACAACAGCTGTTTGCTTGACGCCGCTGTTCATGATCACGTTCGTTTTCTGGAAATTTTTAATGAAAATATCTTATCGTCGATTAAAATACAGGAAGTCGGGTCTCGTAATAACTAATAACCAACGTGTATAATTACAAGATCTGTTAAAATTAAGCGGTTTAGGGATAACAGATTTTACTCATATCTGTTAGGTTCTCCAAAATACATATAATATAGTAGGTATCTATACAATATTATTTATTTTTTGTTTTTCAGTATTGTTTGGTACATATAGTTTGATATTTTCAATTAAGTTTGGCAACACTGAAAATCACGCGATAAATTATTATCGTGGAACACCAGCTTCATGAATAAGAAGGATAAGGTCACGTAAGCATTTTCGATGAACACGAACACCCTATTTTTTTGTCACCCCAATAAATGGCACCCATTTAAATACAACCCTTTGAATACGAATCGGAGGGAAAAAATCGATATTTTTTCAATTTCATATTTACCATTTGAACCATGCTGTCAATAGCCTTATTGAACCTGTCGCACAAGGACTTCATGCTGTCGTATCTACAACAGAAAATACATAAATAAATGATTCGTTTTGGGTAATTGACACTAAAGGTTGAGGTTATAAATACAAGATGAGTCAATAACTTACGATTTCGTGTCGTAGTTACAAAGTATGTTGTTTTCTAGAGGGATCTTCATGTCTGGGAAATCATCCGACACCAATCTACAGAAAAAAATTAATTATAGATTTAATTAGTTATTTAAGTACATAGTAAGTAGGTTATGTTTAAATAAATAATTTAAAAAAAAATCAAGTCAAAAAGTATAATTGCGGGGTAATTCTTTTTAATCTGTTATATGTCTATATTAATTATTTACTCACATTTATTAAAAGCTTTTTTAAAATATACACTCCTAGATTGTATTTCAAATAAAAGTTTAAAAAAAGTTTCACCAGTGGTGTGGCAGAGTGGAATTATGAAAAATAATCTAGTCTATCTATTTAAATTGTCGACTACCCATTTATACTTTAAAAAAATGTCATGCTATTATTTAAATATTATTTAGGTACATGTACGTAAAAAAACATAAGTGAAATAATATTAAAAGTATTAAGTAACAAAAATTATAATTTTATTTAAAAATGTGGGTTTTGTAATAAATTATGAGTTCATGACTTCAATTATAAAAAAAAACATTTTTCATAAACGTTAATACTTTTTGAGATGATAAGTGTATACTGTTAAACAAGCTCTGTATTAATTACCAAATCAATCAGTGTATAAATAATATGTGATAACATCAATATTAATACAATTATGCTAATAATTGTTGTTTTTGTTTATGGTTTACTGTGTGTGAACTTGATGCACAAAATGCATAATAATAACATGGAATCGGGGCCAAGGTTATTATGAGGTTTTTTCCTCTTTCCACAATATTAATATCGGCAACTATTACGATGCTGATAACGTCAAGTTGTCCTTGCAACGGTGATTTGCGCAGTATATTTTGAAAAAAAACTTTTATTATCAATAAACAGCAAAATAAAAAAAATACTTTTTCCAATTATATCAGCCGTCGTTTAGAATTCTCATAAAACAAAAATAGGTTTTGAATAACTAGTAGACAAATCTTGGTATACTATTGGCCAGTTCTGAATAAAATATTCAAAATATGACGATTACGGAGATTATTTCACAATAAGGCCTATGCGTTTGGTATCCATAATTTACGCAAATGACAAAAATTATCTCGAAAATTATACTATACTATAACTACAAGGACACTCCATATAAAATGTTAAAATGTCTGTACTAAATGGTAATTTTGAAAACATATTTAGCAAATAACTTATTGAAATACAATATAATTCCTATGTACGAGAAATATATCCACCCATAAACCGCAGCAACAGGTGCGTACCTAAGTACGTTTACATGTGACATTGAACAGAATATAATATATTATTAAAAACCCGGAAGGCAAGTAACTTCTAAATAAACCTAATTAACATGCTATGCACACTACCAAGACACGTGGTACCCAACATTATTTAAGTTAAATAAAATAACTTCGACAGTGAGCCACAGTGACAGTATACCTACTATATAATTACACGTATTGTGACTAAAATATTTAGGAATACAACAAATTATTTGCACACAAAATATAAATACCAAATAATACATAGGTCACAGTTTTTTGAGTTATAGGGCCGTTGTGGATAACACGGAATAGTTTTTAGTAGATACCTACCCATCGAAAAGCAGTTTTTAAATAATCTCAGATGGTACCGAATTATAACGAACATTCATGATTAAAACTTTGTTCTTAACACATCATTACTAATTTATAAGTTATTAGAATAATTGTAGAATGATAATCCTGAACATTCAATTGAGATTCAAACGTAAATATTTATTATGACATTTCAGTCAGAAAATTTGTTTTACAAATTTATAGTATGAGGATGAAAGTTCTATACCGTTCAGTACAATATCAAAATACAAAATAAATTAAAAAAATGTATAAGTCTTAGAATGTTAAATACCTATTTTACAACAATTTTAAATAATGAGAAAATATTATAACATTATAATCAAGATTATAATTGATAACTTTTTGAAGTTTGAAGTTTATATTACATTGATACACAAAATCTTTTAAACATTTTAGCCAAAGCACCAGCATTAAGTAGTCTATTTCAAGGTTGACTCCTACTTCTATAATAGGAATCGATGTTATAGAATACGCTCACGAAAAAACATGAGTTAAAACTAGCGAATAATAATAGTTTCATACAAATATGTTCTCTCGTGTTGCTGTGGAAAACGAATGCTTGAATATATTTTCTTAATAGTTGAAAAGATAATTTAATGCTTTCAGAAAAATAACTGTTTAAACTCAAAATAAATTATTACAAAACCCTCGACAACAGCTTAAGCGAAATATAAAATCTATTCCAACGAATCGCGGAAAAAAGCCCCGAAAAAAGCACAACAAAATTAACACACCAAGGGAAAAAAGCCCCCCCAAAAAAATGAAATATAAATGTGAACACATGAATACCCTACTCCTAATTAGTAATTACCGCGAGGAGTAATAACAAAATACAACATATTATAATGAAAATAATGTCATAAATTATTACCTATCACGTGTAATTTTTGTAGAAATGTTAAGATACCCTTTATGTTTTAGTATAAGTTATTGACTTATAACTTATAAGTTTTAATACTGTATGTTATGAATAGATGAGTTCATATTTATATTTAATTTTTTTTTACTATTACAAATGTTTTTTATTTATAATTAATAGTTAAGCATAGACCATACTCTGATATAAAATCATTTATATTTGACATTTTTCATTGAATAAATAGGTAAAAAATGTTTCTTATTAATTGAGTATCTGCATATAAAATTTATGAATTATTAATTACTAATTAGGAGTAGAGCATAAGTACAATGTACATGTATTCACATTTATATTTAATTTTATTTCTGGGCATTTTTTCCGCCTACCATTCTAACTATAGTATCACACCAGGCATTACACACTAGGTTAGGTTATTCAATTATAATTATTTAAAAACGGTTAGAGAATACAGAAAGTTGTCAGTTTATTACAGGTATGATGTTTTAAATGATAATCAATGAACAGGTTTTGTTCAGCGTTTACACGAACAATATTGACCGTGGCGTTTTTGCATGCACCGCGTTTACACTGTTCACGCACAATGTTGTCGATTGGATATTTAACATAATTCCTAAGCAGGAGAGCTGGAGGGTCCCGGAAATCACAAGGATCTCTTCTTGATTTTTCCCAGCTGCCGTCAATAAAGTATGGCCAGCAGGGAGGGTTGGATATTTCAGGCGAATTTATTCGTCTAGACGCAGCCTTCGAATATGGCGTTTAGAATAATATTTGAAAACGCGTAGTGAGATCAATGGAAATAAAATATAATAAACGGCGAAAATCTGGAAAATAAGCAAAACGGATCAAACAACAAAATGTTACTTCCCTTATACAAGATGAAAAGACTCGGGCGATCACCGAAATGGAACACTACCACACTCACGCCCCGACAAAACGAACAACCATGTGGTGGTAGGAGGGGAATTTCAACCCTCGCCAACAGAATGGCACACACGTCCGTGACGTCACCAGGGAATGCGGCCACGGTATCGTCGTCGTACACGCTCACAACCGTCACCGTCCGGGGTTGGTGGCGGCGGTCCACCCAGCACACTTCCGAGCGCCGAGGTCGAGGGCCCCGCCGTCGATCGATAAAATAAAATAACATACAAATATATGCGTAATCGGGTTGCTGCTGGTGGTGGTGTGCCAGCGCTCATCCCGCGACTCGGGTCCCGCGGGCTCGGCGCGTGACCTCGTGATTTCCTTTCTCTCGAACTGCCCGCGCACAATTCAACGGTTTCACTGTTTCCTGCCTCACTAGGCAGGTAATGATGTTTTTTAACGACGGGCATGGCCATTCGAATGCATTGTTTAACATCAATATAAATAATATCTTGAACAAAATGTCATGACAAATCGATGCAAATACGTCAAAATATTTAATTTCGTTGTATGTATGATGTTTAAGATTGCGACGACGTGGTGAAACGACCTTTTCATGTACACGAGACGAACAATATATTCGTTTATTACAGTATGGTATTATTATCATTGTTGTAATCATCGCGACGATGGTAAGAGGTAACCGCTGTCCGCTGCGGTGGTTTATATATAATACCTGTCGCTGATGCGGACGAGTATGATATTATATATATAATTATTAGTATTAGTACTATTATACTACCATTATTATTATACATATATATTGTTAGTTGTGACCACGGACCGTTATGTAACGAAACATAGAAAACCGGTTCGAACTCGCGCGCAGTGGCTTTAGCCGCCACCACCATCAGCGCAGAGTACAGGTGCCAGTGCACTCTCTACTAGTAGTAATAATGCGTTCATTGCACGGAAAAAAAAGGAAAAAACCGTTATAAACCGCGACGTTGGAGAGAAGTTTTCTAGGACATTTCTCCGACGACGAAGAAGAAAACAACAACAATAATAATTCGCAACAGTGAACGCAGTTGGCTTGTAATAATAAAAATAAATATCATATTGTTCATAAAAACGTATGGCGATAAAGCAACGTTTTTTATCACGCGGAAAACACCGTGATATTATTGACAGCGTCCATTAATATGAAGACTTTAGTCAAGCGTAAAACTAGTTTTTTAAAAAGTCTATTACTACCGTAATAATATAAAATGTATAATATAGCTAAAAAAACCAGTACAACTCAAACAAGTGATTAACATATTATTGTATACTATCATAACTAAATTTAATAAAACATAGGTCTACCCACGTTATTATAACATTACAAAACGTTTAAAATACTTGGATTGAAATAGGTACACGTTTTTACAACTGAATGCGGAGAGATATTAAACACGTTTAACGGCAAATTACAGTCAATGTTATTTTAATATTATCTTTATCATATTAATATTCTTATATTTTGTTAAAAATCGTAGGAGTTAAAGACAAATTAACTTGGTGGTTGACCTGAAGACATCCACATAAGACAAACGCACCCAATATGTCTTTTGTTGTTAAAAAAGGCAAACATCTACCATGGAAAATATTTTAAATAAATATGTCATATCTAATGATAAGTCAATATTAAATAATTATTTTTAATGTAGGTAAATATCATTCAAAACGTGTACCGTTAATAATAGTAGGTATGCCTAATAAAAAATAAATATGTAGGTGATATAAGATCATTTTTCCTTGCCTAGCCAAAACCATAATACCGATGTGAATTGTATAAATACGAAATAGTAAAATAGTTTATCTTTTCATTACCTTAAACATATATTTATCAGTTGTATACTATTTACCTTGCTATTTACCATATATATTGTGTTTGACCTAGATTTACAATTGTTGACGCCATGAAGAATTATTATGGTTTAACAATAAAAGAAAACAAATTTATTCATTTGATTTAAATACGAAGACTAGTAGGAAGTTACAGTTAGGTACCTACTGTTACTTAATTATTGAAAAGTATCGAGAGATAAATTAGTCTGATGATGTAAAAACACTCATATAAAACACGTATAAATTAAATAGGTATACAGTTTTTGATTTTAATTAAATAACAAATTCACTTTATTGGTTCAAAAACAACTAAACCAAATTCATTTTTAAAATAAAATAATGTTAATAAATTATGATAAATATACCATATACCAATATATACATATTGTATTTAGATACACTGAATACTGAAATGCTGAATAATACACGATGATATAATTTACAAAATGTCAAATCTTTAATTTTAATAGATACGTTAAGTACTAAAAAATTCATGATCTATTTTATGTTTTGTGAGCACCTACTCACTAAGTACTTTTACTTTTGTATTAAATTTGGTAGGTGTAACATTTTAATTTAAATTATAACTAAAAGAAATGCTACGTCAGTAGAAAACTAGAAACATAGGTACATTTAAGTCAAATAATATTATATTTAGTATTTAAACTGTAGGCATTCGTACATATTTTCTATAGATATTTATGTAATATTAAGGTTGAATATGAAGTTGTACATCATTAATTTAATTAGGTAGATATAATTTGCTTACAGCTTTATTATTTTAGAAATTAAACTATTTTTATAACTACTAATTTAAAATAATGTGAATAGTTTAATTGACTAATTGATTAATTTTCATCATGCTAGATTATAAGAAGATCTTGAAAATATTTCATGTTTGATTATTTTAATTTAATATTAAACAATATTTTCAATGACGGAAACATCAAACAATTAAGTATTATCTTGTCACATACACTCAAAAAATGATTCATTGCAGATAGTAGGTATGCTCTTATTTTTCAAACTATTAAGTTGTTTGTTTTATAGTATAATTTATAACTAATATAGGTCATACTAAAAATAAATATATATCTAGAATTTATCAAGTTTTTGGATACTACTTATTTATCATTTTAAATTCAACTTCAATCTATTTTTAGGCATCATACTTTTAAATTTTAACTGTTGAATGCAAAATGTATCAAGTTATTGCGATGACTACTATTTACATGAATCAGTTATGAAGCAAAAATACTAAACTGAATGGTTATTTTTAAGATATATTACCTTTGTATACCTAGTTGTGAATTTACATTATATAACCTTTCATATTTTAATTAGTTACAAACAATTGCATGTTATCATATTTTTCTATATTATTATATTATAAGATTATTGATAGAGAAAACTGTGCATATTAATTTGATGATAGTAGGTATATAAATGTTCCTAACAGTATGATTAATGTATAAATAAAGGAATGAATATTTTTAATAACACTTTCGCAACAAGAAACCAAGTTGATCAACATCATACAATGAATGTGACTAACCTCAACATAACTAGTATCCCGATTAGTATTTTATTTATAACAACTAATTTTTTTTTAGAGAAACAGTTATTGAAAAATAAATAAGTATGTATAAAATAAACTTCATTAATATTCATTGAATATTTAATTTTCAAAATAAAATAAGAATAAACCTAATAAAGTAAGACTGCACGTGACGACCGCTGAGCACGTAGGTGGACGAGGTTATTCGTAATAATTACGTCTGAGGAAGTATATCTAGTTTGTTTCGTGTAGAATGTTTAGTTTAGAATTGTATACATTTTAGCTGAGTCCTTCATCGTCACACATTTATTTGAAACGACGTTCGTTATTGTTGTTTAAATAATTATTTCATTAACGCAATAGTTATTTTAATAACAATTTGGTTAATGAAATAGTAAATAATTCCAACGGGGCAAAAAGAACAGTTGACTATTTCAACATGTACAACAGTTACTACTGTACATGCAACATTCGTAGAAGTTGTGAAAATTATATAATTCGAATGCAGACAACGACTAATAGGCAAAAGCACGCGGGACTGACTCTTCTGGTTCAAAGCGCGCCCGCCGAAACAAAAAAAACCAGTCAAAATGCAAAACCACCCACAGTAATATAATAATATACATAAGGATAATTTTTTTTTTGTCGACCAGACAATAGGAATCTTGTATTTTTATTCACGAATCCGGTTGATCAGGGGGGTTACCGCCAAACCGTGTCCTTGAAAGATGCCAGCAGTGTTATTGGCCCCGAGCAACCACGGTCATCGCTCTCCTGCCCGGTCGGCCGGCAAAACGATCGAACGACGCGCGCCAAGAAGGAAACACGAACGCGCGATGACGACGAAAAAACGTCTGTCGTACGTTCCGAAAAAACGGGTGGAAAAAATAACATAATATAACATCGGTGTACCGGTTAAAAAGCGAACGGGGCGGAGCAAAATAATATCAAAATGCATCAGCACCGGTTGTTTTCCGACCAAGGTTTCTTCTTCGTTTCGAATTTTTTTTGGTCTTCTTCCTCTTTTGTTATACCGAATAATGTACGCGCTGTGCTATTGTTGTGCCTCGAGCGTCTTTCTCCTTTTTCACCCACAGCGTGTCCAGAGACCAGCACGTAATTTGTGTTCGTACCTTGTATATTTTACGAAATATAGCGACATACGTGTTCAATAACATAATCTTTTTTTCTTGTAGTATTTTTATTGGGTAAACAGACAATATTGGAATGCGAATTGTTATAGTTGTGGGCATAAACCACCCCGGGGGACGAGGGTCGTAAATTTTATAAAATGTCGACCCCCCAACCGGTCGAAGAAGTAAATGTTCTATTGGACTGTATTAAATTGAAGTATTCAAATTATTCCGATATGGAATATAATATTATGTTTACTATTATCAACAATCGTCTATTACATACATAAATTGTATCATTACGGTTAGGTACATGTACTATACAAATAATAATAATTATATTATAATATTTATTATTTAGCGATGATGATCGGCGAAAATACAAATGCCATCGTCACACGGGATGGATCATAATAGCAATAGGTACGGCAGAGTTCGTTAAACCGATGATACAACCGGTTTGTGGCCTCCTAAACTGCTAGCCTGTGTCTGTAATAAATCGGTAATGATCTCCTTCTTCATACAGTTCATATACAGACAATTACTCCCAGCAGCCGGACATAGAAAGAATTATTATCCTTGTACGTGTTAATTTTTAAAAATTTTACAAATCACACGAAAGTTATTCGACAGGAAGTGCGGCGACTAAACCAAAATAATTTTTGGCGAGTAAAAATATCGTGTCCAAGGTCAACATATCGGAAATCTGTGAAGACGTGAAGTTGTTCGTGCGTTTATGACTATTAATTAAAATAATTACGCAATTTAATAAAATATGAGTCTAAAATCGACGGTTGTTTCTGGTTTCTAAAATGTTTACCTTTTATACGGCTTTTGTAAGCAATGTTTTAAAGTAGAGACTTTTTATCATTCAAAATGTTGACTAGATGGGTATAATCAAGGGTATAATCGATATATCTACTTGTTTTATTAAATATCTCGACGAAAAAAATACTACAACAGAAATATGCAAGTGACAATATTAAATTATGAGTACCAAACATAGCAATTAATGCAGATAATATTCTGCTTAATTCTGCAACACGTTGGTAAACGATGCATTACTGTTGGTAAAATGTCTAAAGCAATCAATTTTGGACATCTATACATATTTAAATTACTTGAAACAGTATTAATATTATCTGTAATAGAAGTACCAAGACCTGAGTGGGTTGTGTTCATTCATAAGCCGCCTATGGTTATATGGCTTATCACTGATATATTTAAAATATTATAAAATTAACTGCAGTTATAAGTAGATAATAAATAAACTTTAAATTACGATTTTGATGATCAGTAGGCAATTGAAACAATAGCACGTATTTAAAATTTAAATTCATGAATTTTGCATTGATTTATGATTATCTGACGATTAAAAGGGGAACGTTCTGGTGCAATTTTTAAATTTTATTGCAAAGTATTGCATTACTTAAAATGTAATTTTAGATCAATACCATGAGCTATATATACTATATATGAGCAGTAAATACTTGACAATACCAAAAATAAAAGATTTTATCATGACGGTAATCAAAATCTTTTGCATAGCCCAAAATGCCTACATAACTGTCATAACATTAAACAGTTGACAAATATGTTGGTCACGTATGCAATAAAATCGCAAGTTATTAAGGTAAAAATAAACTATCACTTTGTTACTCACTTTATTGTTTCTATAATTCCCAGTGCTCCATCGTGTTTGTCCTAAAACAAAAGAATACCATCGTCGTTAATATCTTACTGCACTTTTAGTACCTATTAAATATTAATTACACAATTGGTTTCTGAAATGATAATAGTATACAATAAGAAGTCATAAGACCCTCCCCTCGCAAAAAAAAACCAAAATCCAAGAGTTGTAAATACCTGTTATGTTAACATTAAGTACTAACGACCAGTGATTCAACAAACAACATTAACGTCATACCTATTACGTTACGATTATATTACCTAGAATGTAGTGTTTAATAACGATCAAGCTGTCCAAAAATAGTCATTGTACCTATCAATTATTATCAATGTATCACCTCCGTGTGTGTTTTGACAGCAGAACTGTTCACACTACCTATCACGGTAATCATTATTCTTTATTGAACTCAGAAGTTGTTTCGTATACCTAAGGGCGAGTTTTTCTTAGATAATGTATAGCACCCAACACACACACGAGGGCTAAATCGGTTCGAAAAAGTCAAATCGAATATGTAGGTACCTCAAACAAAATCCGAACGAACGACTATGATGATTACATCGCATAGAAAATTACACACACACGCGCACACTCAAACAATATATCTCTATCGGTACGTGTACAACAGAGTTCATTGAACCGCCATCACAACACGAATCGACATTATCACGGATCGGTCGCGATTTTATCGTCACGGTGTATCGTTGACCACGAAAATTGATGTGCGAAATGACGACCGACGGTTATCGTTCCCCTCCTCCCCCCAAGATGGTTAACTTGTCGTTATCCGTCGGCGGCAAAGCCCCGTCCCCGAAGACAGCAGCAGCGTTACCGCCGTCGCAACGCGCGCAATGTTATCACTATCGTTACTCACCGATCCTCTGCCTATGATCATAGGCCATTTGTAGACGACGGGTTCGGAGCCCACAGGGCTGTGCAACCGCAATTCCATGTCGGCCCGACTCGAAGACACTGTCTGGCACACGGAACGCGCACCAAAACCACTAATACACTGCACTACAACTGCACCAACGACGGACGTCGAACACGGTCGCACCGCACAACACACCGCGGCGAGCGACGATATATTACAATCGCTGCTCTCTCTACCGAACCGACGACCGGAACGGCGATGATCGGAACACGGACAGCAGCGACGATCGCGACATTTTTCGATGGGAGGACGACGATTAAAAAAAACGGAGGATAAATACGACGACCACCACAAACAAAAAATGCGAGACGGGCGAAACTACTTTGTAGAGATACGACCGTGATGGACGATGGTGCACCGACTGGCCCGAAGACGATTTTACGCTACTTTCCCGAACGCTTCCGCCACCATCACTCTGACCGTATCCGTCACGTACGTCGGCCCAATACAAATAAAATCACTTTGGCCATAAGATGGCGTCTCGGTCTGACAGTGTGCGTCTCGACGTGTAGTCGTGTGTTTGTGTGTGTGTATGTGCGCAAGTGTGCGAGCAACTGTGTACGGTGCCACCAATCGTCGGCCATCTGCAAGCATGGAAGAAACGCGAGTGCGCCGTATCGATCATCCCATCACCGTGCACGATGTTCATTTGTTGTGCAGCGAGGGCAGCCGCGGGAAATCAAACGCTCTTTGCGCCGCCAGCACTGTTCGCTTCCGTATCTGGTATCTCGGCGACAGCGGCTGTATTTACCTCGTTTTCGGCGTTTTCGACGTTCGACTAATCGGGTATTGCACGGACGATATTTCGATACCAAACAAACACTACCTGGATGAAGATATAAGCTCGTGTACGGCGTTCAAATCGTTTCGTTCTCCTTTTTTGCGAGAACTGCCGTGGATCTGAAGAACCTGTAGAATCTGAGGTTAAACGTCTCCATCGCAAAAATGTCTGGAGAATTCTATTTGCGGTATTACATAGGACACAAAGGTACGTACCTAACTCGAATTAGCGTTTTTGTCGGTAGACCTTACCAAAATGATTCATATTGAAAAACAAAATGATGCTATCCGATTCCAGTGAGGTCATTTTTAAATTTGCCGTTCGGATAATGCATATTAATATATAATTATGTTTTGATTCATATTGTTTATCTTGATTTGTTTGTTGTCGTAAAGTGACAAGGTTTATACTTTAGCATTTGCGTTCCTTTGCCGTTTAGATCTGAAAACAAATGTGCTGTAAGCCTGTAATATTTGACCTAGTCTTTTGTTAAAACTATTTTAGTTAGTATTTTTAAAAGTATAATTTCTATCTTTTCATCGTTATAATATGAACTTTTAAATTTTAAGATATTTATATTTCCTTATCTGCTATGCTTAACTTTTGCAGGTACAATTTATTGGAGTTATACATTCAAAGCAATCATTCCTATTTCTATAACCTTATTAAACATTACAGTTTTGTATTTTACGGGCACCTATGTTAATGGTTGTTTAAAAAATGTGTATGTTTTCTAATAAGATACACGAATAGTTGGTACATATTAAAAATGTATCAATTAATGTTGAGTAAATTTATTTTACGGATAACGATTTTAAAAACATAGCTTATTTATAAGTATCATAGTAAATCATATTACGCCTAACCTATGTATTTATGATAAATCTATTATAATTTTGTAGGTAATTTGTACCATTATTTTTTTAATACCTATCTATGCTATGTATAATTTTATAAAAAATCATAGGTACTTAATTAATAAATGAATTAAGGATAATTGGAAAATGCACTAAAAATATGACTATACTATTTCCTAATAACTGAGAATATAGTTCAATGAATAAATCAATGTTTTAATTTTCTAGGCAAGTTTGGACATGAATTTTTGGAGTTTGAGTTCCGTCCTGATGGTAAACTACGATACGCCAACAATTCCAACTACAAAAATGACACAATGATCCGTAAAGAAGTGTATGTTCATCAACCAGTAATTGATGAGCTCAAACGTATTGTATCCGATTCCGAGATTATGCATGAAGATGATGCGCTGTGGCCACCACCTGATAGAGTTGGCAGACAAGAGTTGGAGATCGTCATTGATGATGAACATATATCATTTACCACTTCTAAAACAGGATCGTTGTTGGATGTAAATACATCTAAGGATCCAGAAGGTCTCAGAACATTTTACTACCTAGTTCAAGATCTAAAATGTTTCGTATTTTCATTAATATCATTGCATTTCAAGATCAAGCCAATTTCATAAAGAGATCAATAAATTAAAGATATTTCATTTAATGTTCTACAACAAAAAAAATCCGAATGTTCTAAAAAAAAATAACTTAATCATAGTATAAGTTTTGAATGTTAAACCATTTTATACTGTCTCAACTTTGATATATTCATTTCTAAACTGTTAAGAAATTTAAAAAAAAAGTAGGAATTTATACTGATTTAATATTATATTTATTATTATTTTAAAAATACTAGTAGATTAAGTTGACTTAAAAGTTATTATTTATAAATATTGACTCATTTTGATATACTTTCCATTTTATATTCACTACAAATTAAATAAAACAACAATTTTAATACAGAATAAAAATCTTAATTTTTATGAATACCAAAATACCTATCAATTTATTATTATACACGTTTAAAGTAGTCAGACTTGCAAGTTGTAAAGTTCTAATTATAAAAACACAAGAATACAAAGAAGCAGTATTTATTTTCTATCACTGATGTTTTTTATGTGTGCACTGGTCAGACATTTTTTCAAATATGTGACTTATATTTAAAACACCAATAACTCATGTAACTAGTATTTAATTAATTTTAAAATAATAACCAACAAATATCTATATGAACTTTGTATAAAATGCTTAGTCAAAGTCAAACATCTAAGTAATAACAATTAAAATAAATATTATGTATCTAACTAATAAACTGTACTCTACGGGGGGTCCTGTGAGGATTTTCCCATTGCAATGTCTCCTGGGATAATGAATATATCATAAATCTGTTTTTTTTTATTAAACTTACAGTGTCAAGGACTACATATATTTTAGTTTATTTTTTGGTAAAAATGTATAAAAAAATATTTTTGAGACAATTGAAGATATCCATTTTGTAGAGTTATTTTTCTGAAAATTTTAACTTTTCAACATTTTATTTTCATGATTTTTAATAATTTTTTTAGTTTATAGGGCTGCGAGTCCTTTTCTATGGCTTATAGGTATATCCTCACAGGACACCCTGTGTTTATTGGTAGAATTATGTATACTGTTGTTAATGTAAAGGTTTGTACAGTGTACATGCAAGTTTTTAAAAATATTTGTATTTTTATGTTAAAATAATTTAAAATTAATATTTAAACTTACCTCTGTTGATTTTTTTTTTTATTCTTTGTTTGATATATAATACAGTGGATTACGCTTTATGTGGGCACGTCGGGACCAGCCCTGCTTGTCCACATTCAGCGGTTGCCCATAAAAACCAAAATTAGTTTAAAAAAAAAAATTTAGCAAAAAAAAGTTTTTATTTGTATTATCATAAATGTAATTGAAAAAATGTTAAATAATCTCTAGGTATACAAATAAAACTAAATACATATAATATACTAAATAAAATTAATCTTTTTATGTAAAAGATATACTTTTGATAAACACAATATCATAGATATTCATCATCAAGAGACAATAGGTCCCACCAGAATAACTCATGGTTACCAAATACCCCGAGATGAGCCCCTCTCACGTATGACGTGCGGAGTCAAACTCACAATAAGACACATTCTCACGAAATGTTTTGCATACCTCGATGCAAGGAACCACAACATTTATCCAGTGACTTATATGATAAACTTGGACCAGTCCTGCCGTCACCTAACATATTCGTGTTCCTCCAGGTGACAGGATTGAACAAGGTTTAACAACACAACTTTAAAATTGAAACTCTTATTATTTATTAGTCTAGACATTTTTTATTATTAAACCTTTTATATTATTATGTCACACTTATTTGTATAAAAAAAATGTATCTTACCCAATGGCATGGCCTAGTTGCCAAAAAATCTCATAGATACGACGAAACCCAATTAAATTAGTCCTTTTTAAACACATATGTGTATATTCTAACGCTATGATAAAAGAAAACTGCCCACATAAACCGAATCGAGTGTCCATAATACGCGGTTTTATCTAACATCATTAATATACATTTGTATTGGGACCAGACATGTTTGCCCACAATAAGCGGATGCCCATTTTAACCGGTGGCCACATTAAGCGGAATTCACTGTATTTTGCCTTCGTGCTTTTATACTCAATACTCGTTCAAAATATATGTTGAGGATTTTCCTAAAAGTAAAAATTAATTTTATATAATATATTTTAAGATGGTAAATTTCAGAACACATTACAGCTCAACAATAGTTTATGCATATTCAAATAATTTATTCCTATATAAGTTGATAATAAAATAGCACTTTTAGTCTTTTCTTACTCTTAAAAGTAGACAACTTTAAACATAGAAATTTATTCTAAATAAAACTAATCACTAAATTTAAATTTTAGGAACCTAAAATAAGTGATTATTTGAACATAGAATAAAATTAGACTGAAAGTAATATACATCATCATAATAAATAATTATTTTAATGCAATATTTATCGAAATGCCTTTTAAATATTGAATTATGTTGTGTTTTTGAAAATATTTATTAACTTCTTTTCTGTATTGGTGTACATTTGTATTTTCCTCGCAGCTTAGTGTAATCATGTTGTTAGAAAGAACATTTTTCAACTTAATAATATATTCGATCCTATTTCAATTTTAAGCTTGCCAGTTGCATTGTGTAACCTCTGGACACTTTTTAGTTATTTTTGTTTCATTTTAACATTTCAAAAATGATACATCTTTAAATATAGTTTTATAATATTTATAAAAAGTTTAATTCCACATTTAAATTTCAAAATTGAGGCGCTATTCTCCTTCTGGTTATTCAAACTATATTCTTCAAAATATGTAATTATTTTTGTTCCTCAAATCACTAACATCAGTGGTATCAGTGGTCCTCTGATTAATAATCTGAAAGTGCGTCTATTAATTTGTTGAAGTAATTTGTATTAGTATAAGATCATAATCAGTTTATAATACTAATTTCTGAATCACCATCATTAAATACCTACTCCAAAGTTAATTAATCTATTTTTTTTCCAGCATTCATGTCAGATGATGAAACAACAACAAATATAATATTCTTACTACGTAAATTACTGCCATTTCAAAATGTAGTTTTATTATTTTAATGTATCTGGACCAAATATGAGTATATAAAGTGTGTTGTTAGCCTCGACTTTTGAATTGCTAATGCCATAAAGCCAAACATTTTGATTGGTGGCCTCACTAATATTTTGATAACTTTTTTTTTTATATTTATTTTATCACCATATTTAGATACATTGTATTCAGAAAATATAACAATTTGATGATATGTGTTAAGAGTTAGTCCTCTTAAACTTAAAACAAATTAAAGAACTCTTGAAAAATAACTGACTAGGATAGCGAGGGCCCTCTAAAATTTAAACGGGTCAATCCTTAGTAATTTGTAATTAATTAGAAAAATATTATTGAATATGCATTTTGGATTACTAGATAACTAATTGTTAACTAGCTAATAATTTGAATGTCATTATAATACATTTGTGGGCTACATGGTTCTACTGGCTAAAATATTTTTTTATAAATATCACTCATTTTCTTTGCCCCTAATATCAAATTATATTTTCCAATTTTGTTTCTTTGAAATATGAAAGTTACAATATAAATTTGTGTGACTGTTTTGAATTGGTTTGCTATTCATTTCTACAGTATGTACTTGCAAACATAAGATGGTAAAATATGAAAAATCAAAAACCAAGTTTTGTGACTACAAGTAGAAATGTGTAGAACTCTGTTTTTGGTTTAGAACAAGTAAGCATTAAATTTAAAAATTAATTCTTGGTCATCTACTTTGGTAAACTGTTCATGAAATATTGTAACAATGTAACTGGCCAAAAAATTCATCAGTGAATGAAACTGATTGGTAATTGCAATTTAAAATACCATATAGGCTAATTAGGCTGTACAGTTATCACTGAATGTGACTAGAAATTAGGAGAACAATGAATAATATATAATACATTTTGATAGATAGCATCTAAATTCAAATTTTAAAAATTCAATTTTTAAAGCTAAAATTGATTTTAAAAAAAAATGTAAAAAAGCACTTGGTCCCGAGAAAAAGAAACCAACTTAGCTATATCTAAATAAGTAGGTATCTATAGAAATAAATTGCTGACCAATTAAAATATAACAATATTATTCACACATTTGCTTTTTTCTAAAGTAAGAAAGTTAATTTATAATACATTTTTATGACATTGTTTTACTTTATTAATCGACTTATTTTATCAATATTATAATTATAATCCATATTAGGTTTAAGTAAATTATGTGTTGGGTCATTAATTAATTAATTTATTCATATTGTTTTGGGTACAAGGTACTTATTTTTTAGTTTATTTGGGCCCTTGGCCATAATTACATTTTAGGCCCAGTCATATTAATTCAAATGAATTATTATTATTGTAATATTATGTTAAAAAAATTTGTTTCATTAAACCTATATTATACATTAGTTATATTATTAAATGTATATCACTTACATGTATCACATATTAATGCTTTGAATTATCTTTTCATTAATAGATCTTTCATGGTGTTCTTTGTATTTTTTTTTTATGTCTATCAGCGCAGCATATTAGGGACGTTGGTACTCCCTTAATTACTTAGTTACAGAACTTATTTCTATTTCTGTTTTTGATGGATATAGAAGGTAATTTTTTGTTCATCATCAAATGTTGACAAGCATAACAATTTTTGTAAAATTAGTTTTTAATTGCATTTTGCATGATAAAATGATTAACCAATATATCACATGGACTGATATAGTCTTATAAGACAAGACATTTAAAAAAAATTTTCCTTCTCCAGTTAAATCAAAATTAAATCAAAACAGTAGAGTAGGCTTGATGTGCGGACTTCCATGTTTCTCGGAGGTTCAGACTTTAAATCATAATTCATAGACCACAGTCCACATGTAAACAAATATCCAATCAGTTGATCATAGTGATCATAGTGATCATTTATATAACGATACAGTACATATTTAGGTACTTTGTATATTATGTATGATTGCTATGGAAATAAATGAATACATAATATTGAAATGGTAAGGATAAAGAAATGGGAAAAAATTATTTTCTTAAATGCAAAAGCATAGGAAAATAATAATTTATTTACCATCTACAATTTGTTCTAAATTAACAGTAGATATTACAAATTGATTGATTTTGAATTTTCTGGAATAGGAAGAATATTATGATAAATGGGTAGTTATGTTGAAATTTGGACTTTTCATCAGTCAAATTAGTGAAACATTAATTGATTGTATTATTATTATTATAATATTATTGTTGTTTTTGGTTGTATAATATTTCTTAGACATTCAGATACAGTATCTAGTAAGTGATGTTTTTGTAGAGTCTCTAAAATTACTTCATACTACATTTTTTATATTTATATTTTACTATTATAGTATAATTTACCTTGGTTAAAATTTTTGTCTGATGCAGACATGACTGGTGTAAGATTTGGTGTGTTAGGGATTTTGAGTTGCGTCCTTTAATAACTCGGCTGACACCTAGTATGGCGTCTGAATATGATCAACCGCTATAGCATAGAGTTTGTAGGTAATACAATTATAATTTAATTTAAAAATGATTTTTTATTATCACAATAAAATTGGATGAGAAATACATTTTTAATTATTAAAATTATAAACAACAGCATAATATAATAACAGGAGTTATATTATAACATTAAAAAAATTCAATAGGTAATGAAAAATAAATACTTTATATTTTACTAAAATATGGAATATTAATAGGTTTAAACTTTAATTCCTTTCTAGGCGAATATGGAATATCATCAGATCCTTAAAATATATCAATATAAAATACTTAAATACTTTATAATATATTGGTGAGGCGATAATAAATTATAAATACTTGAGCCAATTATAAATTGCTTATGGTTATAAAACTATCATTAATTAATTAATTAACCAGTGATTTCTTTTCTTGAGCTGCTTGTCGCCGCAAGTCAGATGGTATCATGGCAGTGAGAAAGGTTCCTATGACGAGAGTTGCGGCCAAAAATAAATTGGCTTTCTTGTCTCCGGCAGCATTATTTATCCATCCATAAATCAAGGTGAAAACGATGCCGAATATTTGCACCACTGCATTTAGCATTCCGCTGGATGTTCCTTCGGACTCCGGATAGGTCAGTTCAGCAGCTAATTCGTATCCGACTGCTAAATAACCATTCATAAAAAACCTGGAAATGTATAAACACAAAGTTATATTTTGTGATTTGTTTAAAACAAATAACAATCATATCATGATGACCAATATTTTTTTTTCACTTATGTACCTACCCAAGTAGGATTGCAGATAGGTACACAACTGATATATATCCGCAAGACAACGTGAACGAGTAGACTATCATGCCGACCAACGAACAAGCATACACCACTAAAGTCGTTTCTCTAAATGTTTAAAATATTTCACATTAGCATAATTTTACTGCGATATTAAGTAAAATAAAAATATCTTTGCAACACTCACTTGAAAAGATGAGTTCTGTCCAAAACAAAACCACACACCACTGAACCCACCATTCCTGCAACGACGATTGTGAGACCTATCCTGCCGACATCCACCGCGTTATCCTACAATATGATAATAATATTGTTATTTGTTGTATACATATAGATACATGAATGCAAGCATTAATTGGTGTATACGATTATCGTCTAAGCGAAATCGAATAAAAGTGTTCTGAATACTTACAGGAAAATGTTCCAATATAATTTGGTTTAAGAGCGTGGAAATGGCATAAAACGAACCGACATTCATGCCGTATGACAGTAATAACAAGAGGAACCCGTAGTTGTAAACTAGTCTCCACAAAGACTTAATGAAGTTTTTGGGGTCGTTACTACTGGTCGACCTCTGGTTCGCTTGTGCCAAACTCGGTGGTAATGGCGGGGACGGCTTGACGACTGTCAACAGATGAAAATATGATTGTGAGAT
Organism: Myzus persicae; assembly: GCF_001856785.1. Taxonomy (NCBI): domain Eukaryota; kingdom Metazoa; phylum Arthropoda; class Insecta; order Hemiptera; family Aphididae; genus Myzus; species Myzus persicae. The sequence continues at coordinate 173,552 of NW_019103036.1, read as the reverse complement.
ATTGTGCTGGCGTTAATACAAATATTATTCATACAGTGGTAATCTAGCTTGGAGCCTGGAGGTGTTAACCTACTGGTGTAGTAGTGAGGGACACATTTTTAGAAAATTAACGACGTATCTAGTAAGAGTGGTTTTTTTTTTTTAAATTATTTTTTATAACTCAAAAAATGGTATTATTGTTTGGGCTCAAGATGTCTAAAAAGGTACTTATACAGCATGACAACTCCTGAAAAAACTTGTAAAAATCATAATCAACTTTACATGCACAAAGCAATATAAATACTATAAATAAATAATTGACACTCTTCTTCGATGCACTATGTGTTTATGATAAAACATTATGTTATTATTTAATTTATTTAACCCACACTGTCCACACCAGTTAAAAGTATAATAATATTATTTTGTGAGGTACTTATTATAAACGTCACAAATGTTATCAATTGTTTTTAAACTTACAGCAATATATTAATATAAACACTAGTGTTGAACTTATGGCTGTGGCGTAAAACATTCGTGACAATCCAGCGGATATAGCGTACAAATCGCCGCTGTCTTGAACTAGTAGCGGTGGCAACAAGAAGCCGAGAGCTACACCGAACTGAAAAACAAAACACGTTACTACTTACTAGTATATACTATTGTTAATTAATCATTACGGTGTGTGAAAACTTGCATATATTTACAGCCATATAATACCAGATGGTACAGAATAAATTAAGAATTACTAGCTTTACTTAATATAGTACCTACAGTACATAGAGGTTTACCTGATTTCCAAACACTCCGATTGAACACGCCGTAGACACTTCAGACGGGCCAAACCACACTGCTGCCAGGCGAGCCGGCAGGTTCAAAATGAAAACTTGCGAACTAGCCGCAATCGTTTGACCTAACATTGTCATATAAAATCTGTCTGGACTGGAAGAAGCAACTTTAAACCAGGCACCGAGCATCGTGCCGAACGAGCCGGCTACCATAGCCACGCGAAGACCCTATATAAATATATAATACGGACATAATAATAGTATGCATAGACAATTAATTACATCAACCATCAGGGAGTCAAGACGCATTCAAAACTGCATGTTATGTCAATAAAAAGAAAAAACACAAAAAAGAAAATAACGTTTTACCAGACCCGAGATCCAAAACCAGACTTTTTTAAGGGGTGTTTACTGTTTATGTTTAAGGAGTTAATCACATTTATGTATAATCTATAACTAATATATTAAATACATCATTTATGCTATAATATAATATTGTACCAATGAACAACAGCTCTAGCAGCTGCTCATTTTTTAATCAGTACATTTATACATTTAAAAAAAGAAGTATGAAATGTGCAATATATATTATAATTTATATTCCTAAAGAATATACGTAAGCTAACTATATATGTAATACTTTTTGAGGTCTTATGCCTAAGAACTTTGCGCGCCTAATTGTTTTAAATTGTATTATTGTTATTAAGTTATTTACTTTAATGAGTACCTATTATGTGTGTACAATACTATAATTAAGGAAGAACAAAATTATTAAATAATTTTTTTAATTCTACTATGTGAACAAGAACAAATAGGTCACTATTTGAAAATCGAGTGTTGAGTAATATGATTTACACAAACAATTAATATAGATAAAGGTATTTATAAAAATATTTATTTATGAATCCTAAAACATTTAATTTCATAAAAAAAACATATTATTCGGATATGTATAAATATTATAGACCATTAAAATTGATCCAAGGTGGAGAATAGCCAGGCAAACTCTAGGACTCTATACGTTGTCTGGATTTTTCGTTATTTATTTTTTTTTTTGGTGACTGAAGCGTTGTAAGTAAGTGTACTCATTATTATTTATACATATTAAATTTAACCTATTTATATATATATTTATGTTGTCAATTAGGCTTAAAATAGGTATAGTCGTATGGAATATGGATTATAATATTTACCATCTTTTCTAATATCCACGACGCCGGGAATATCAGTGGTATGTAGGTGACCATATATACGATGGATGTGAAATCCACAGCAAAACTTGATACATCATAAAATTTAATAACCACGTTTGAAATAATGCTGTACTGTATCCATTGTACAGCGTTGATCATCGAACACAGGACAAATAGCACCAACATAAGCCATCGTCTTTTGTAAAGTTTACATTCTGTGATCGTCGGCTGTACGTTATGAGCCCCGGTGACTCCGCTATCCGTTGTGCCGGACATGATTTCTGTTCCTCAAGACCGTTTATCTCGATGTCATAATTTGATCACAACAATATATTAAACTGTTAACAAATTTTCAAATTTTTGTTTTAGTCATTTTGTACTTGACATAAGTATTCTATGTATTATGATGTTACTTTTTGTCAACATTACAGTAACCAATTTTGTCTCTGTAATTATTTAATATTCAAAATTGAGTCAATGTTCTTATGACGTAGTTCAATGGATTATATTATAAATATTTCAAATATGAATGGTGATATGTTAATTTATTTTAAAAATATATATCCAAGTATTCCATCGAAGTATTAAAAAATAAAATGTAGTTAAAATCAGACATATAAGTTGTTTGAATCAAATTAATAATAAAAATCCAGATCATTAAAATAATAATATACAAAAAAAGCGAGAAAGCTATATTATAAATTATATTTTTTTTCGTGAAAATCAGCAGGTGTGCTCTCTAGTAAAAGATTAATTACAATGAAAATAATTAATACGAATTATTTTTATTAGAGGGTACAAAAGAAAATAATAATACTAAATAAAGAAATGTGTGGAATCGATTAAAGAAAGCACCTATTAAATGCAACACGCAACTACATGATACACATACAATATTATACTCCTGTTTTATGTTCACGTTTGTTATTAGAAAACGTTTCTTGTTATTAGGTAACTAACTTATTGTTATTAAATTACTCGTTAACTCTCGATGATATCTGCAATAAGTTAATTGAACTATATAGAAGGCTGCATGTCATAGACTTTTGACCACTGTGTTTGATGTTTAATTACTGACCAATATATTATACAATATAATTTATATTGTCATCACAATCATCGCAAACTGCAGAGAACACAGCGTCGATAAAATGATTATTCTATTTAGGATTCACATAACTACTTAATAAAGTGAATAATAAAGGTGTGAAGTACTAATTGGATAACAATAGCCAATAAGCTCACTGCAAAAACCAATATAATATTATACCCCTAATATTGTGTTCCATTTTTTTTTTCGTTTATTTATATGTAGTAGGTACCAATAATAAAATATGAAAACAAACAATCTTACTATGAAAGATTACCTCTTCACAATTTTATAATTATCTTTCTTAAATAAAATATGTTTTTTTTATTGAAAAAATATAAACAATCTGTACATAAATCTGTTGCTTATTAATTAATATAAATGTGTTGAATTACTTGGATACTTATAAGATAAATAAAAAATATTTAAAAATTGAGACATACATTCATGAAATAACGATATTGAAAAAAACCAATACCATTTACAAAATTCCGGAATTTAATTCGAAGTATTTAAAAAATAATTTAGTTGAAGGAATATAATTAATATGATACTACTTTTAGAGATCTTGGGGGAAATTTTAAATAACTATAGTCTATAGAAGTTGCGTTGATTTCATAGTATAGTGTATACATATTATGTGGCTATTATATTTCTGTGAAGCTTGTGCAGTTTATTATAATTATCACTTATACAAAATGTCAAAAAGAAGACGTTTGGTGATAATTTATTTTCATAGCATACTTGAATAAAGAAAATATATCTAAACTCTCGTAAATCAGCCTAAGAAATATACCAGTTTTAGATGATATTCGATTTTGAAATAAATCTATACATTAGCATTGGAATTTGGTAGTTTCATAATACCCTACCCATCATTCCCTACATTATGTATATTGATCCCTACATTTCATTAATTATCGTATTGTACACCTAACTTGATATTAGATAGCAAGAGACCATTAATCGTATGTTAAGTTAATGTTCATTTTGTGTTGGATTTATGACAGTAAGGTAGTTGGAGTTGTTTAATCAGTTATCAGTATACAATTAAAAATATACACTTTATATTACATTCCCCCACTGAAATGTCCATGATTTCATAAAAGGCATCAACCATTTATTTAAATTAGTGTAACATATATGACAAATCACATACCTATTAAATGTTTGAAAAAAAATTATTTTTAAAGTGAATTATACGTAGGTACCTGGTACCTAATGATAGAATGGTGTACGCTCCACATGGTTGCGTGCAAGTCTACGCAGCTGCAAGCATATGTACGCGCATTATTGAACACTCATTAAAGCTTATGCACAGATAGGTACATTTAAAATGTTTAAACATCATTTAAATGATTTACCAGGATTGTTACCTATTTGTATTAATTTTTTTATTCAAGATACAATTTAGGTACTTTAAAAGTATTATATAATTTATAATATTAAATGCGTTTAAGATACCTAATCAAGTGCAATGTTGAAATGTAAATATTAAGTGAGCCAATTGCAACGGCCAACTGCAATTTGTAAACCAAAACTTTGAGTGATGGATGCTTCTTGTAATTTTCAATTGTAAGCTGTTGACCTCGAAGTTCATACTCTTATAATTAGATTATTTTATTGACTTTTGAGAGTTAGTGTAAGTGTGATGTTAGGCGTTTAGCTGATAATATTTAGTTGTACCGTACATCATGTCATTGTGTGTTTTGATATAATGGAGTACAAGTACCTACTTTAACATTTTGAGTAGGTAGTTAATTATTTAAATTTAAAAACTATCTCCTGCAGTGTCGAATTTAATTCAAACAAATTAAGAAGTAAAATAACTTTTCAATTACAAAAAAAAAAACAAGTATAGTATTAAGTAAATAATCAAAAAATAGGTTTGAAAAATTGCCATGACCAGTAGAGTGGTTAACATACATGTAGAATTGACAAACTGTGAAAAGCCATTAATGTTTTCAGGGGATATATTTTACAATAATAATATTATTTCACATAGACGGAAATCTCTAATGTCATTATAACACTAACAGTAACACTGAGTTGCAAATTTTAAATTGAGATTTAAATTTCTACGGAAGCAAACACTTCAAATTTGAATGTGGGTTGTGGCAAAACGTGGACAATTTATGAATTATTATCATATGCATTATAAAAAAGACCTTCATCTAATTCAACATCTATGGGAGGAGTTTCCGTGCAGTTAAAAGTAATACAATTTATTATTTACTGTAAAATTATCAGAAAACTAAATTATGAATTTCCATTTATTTAATAAATATTGATTTTTAATACCTATAATTTATATTGTATAAATGGTATTTGATTATTTTTACCAAACAGATAAATATTACATCGAATATCATATTATATGTTAATAGATATTTACATACATTGATAACGGTTGTAAACAAATGTTGACAGTAAATAGATATACGATTGCGGAAATCATATTAAAAGTACCTATAGATAATTTATCTAAGCACATCAATTTAAATTCTCACAGAACTAGTAAAATGATAAAATACTAATTAAATATAATAGGTACTATAGTACAATTTCAATCTAATAAAAAACAAAAAAATATAATGATGTGTGGGATATATATTAATTTTTATTTACTTACCAAATATATATATATATATATTTGAAAAATCTTAAAAACTTCCTATTTCATATTCATTATTTGCTAAGACGAAAAAGTGGTTTTATGGTTTAGTATAAGTTTATGTGATTAAACAATTCGTTTTGTGCTTTATTTGATTTAAACAATCAATACATACTTTGAATTATTGTATAACAAGTTTGAGTGTTTTAAAAAGTTACAGCCAGAAGATATGGCGGAGAAGTCGTTGGTGAGTGGGACACTCCTGGCGTGGGGATTAAAAATTAAAATAAATAAAAAGCTATCACTTAGATAATGCATGTGTAACTATGATGTGTTGGTAAATCAGCATGACTACAATCATATAGATGAAACATATCAATATATTCCACCATATGATTTCATAACCTCACATGGTCACGGGTTATACTTTATCCAACGATTTTCAATTCTTAATTTTAAAGATTTTCTTATCAAACTCTTAGGGTTTGGGAATTGTTCTAAATATATTAATTTGATTGATTTTTATAGCAAACATAAGATATACCTAGGTACATCGTACATGCAATTAATTATAATGTTCAACTATCTATACCTTTAATATTTACATGAAATGTGATGATAGCAATCTATTAAATACCTATTGTTTTTTTATATTTAAAACTATAATATAAATGCATAGATTTTTGTACTTGCCATACCTTAGAAATCACACGTATAAAAAACAAAAACAAAGGATCTTGAAGATGTTCAACTCCGTGGCTGTACTGTTAGTGTAGAACAGGGTTCTTCTAACCTTTTTAGGTAGCGAGCCACCTAATATTTTTTTTAAACCTAGCAGACCGCATGCACAATTGTAATACAAACATGTATTAATAAATTATTAAAAAAGTATTAAAAAATACATCCTATGCTCATGTCTCTCGAGACTCAAATAAAGGCGAGACAGGCCGCGGGTTGAAGACACCTGATATAGAATATTAAGATAAAGAAAATATCGGTTATAAATGATAAATAGTTAATACTACATTACTAGGTACCTAATAAAAATTAAATTTTTCACTACATTTATTAACAAATTATTCGTCCTACGATTCAAAATTATAAAATATAGGACAGACAATATATGTTATAGGCCTAACATAAACTATAGTTGAAATAATAATAAAAAAAAAAACATAGACTATAGTTCTTTCGTTGTCAGTTCACAGTTGTCACTATATATATATTGATTTAATAATATAATATATAAAAGAAGGTGTATTCATTGTTCAAAAATGTTTGAATAATCAATAAAATAATATAATATACAAACTACAAAGACAATAACAGTGAAACGTTTGGTAAAATACAAGCTGTTGAGCACTTAATTGTTTAAATATTTGTAGGTTTTTCATTAACTAATACGTTTTGATTTATATTTAGGATTTCTGATAAATTTTCGTAATACGGTGAGGACTGAGTTTATAAGCTGTATTCCATTAAATAGATTTTAATTTTAATTTTATGACTCGGAAATTCATTAAAAATAAGTACCATTATCTCGGAGTGAATGAAACAAAATATAGTTAAATGATAATTTATATTATCTTTTGGATAATTACCACGTCCAGTATTATAATAAATTATACATTGATAGTTAAATTAATAATTTGTACCTATAACTATACAGGAATTCCATTTGTAGATAATTTATTAAATACAATTAGCGAATAGCGATTGGACTGTGTAAAGTATGTTGTTAATTAATTTTTTTGTAGCTTGTTGATCTTGTCATCCTGACAGATAAGCTTCATAGTCTATTGATAACAGTAATAAAAAAAACACACGCATGCTTATTAAAAAGATTATTATTCGTCCCGCGATAATTTAAAAACAAGAGAAAACCTGCATTAATGAAGTTTTTCGTAAGTTTGCAAATATTTATGGAAAACAATTCAAAATCCAAAGGATTAAGGAAACGATAGTCAAATTATTCATAATCGAAACTGTTTAAGAAATATAAGGTATAGCAAATTACCTTCGAAAATCAACATTATTAACAGTTACCATCACCACCGTATAACGAATAATGACTATCATGTACTGAGTAATATATACTATATAATAATATACTGTATGAAAAAAAAGAACAGCATTTAATGATATTGTAATTATTTTAAATACAGTTATGATCAAGCTACCCGTTAAATTACGCGAGCTACGAGTCATAGGTAACACCTAATATCACGTATAATTATGTCTGTTCATCATAATATGTTTAAACTGGTTAGTTGGTACACAATATAAGATAATTTTATGCTCACACAGTAATCGGATTGTTTTGCGTAATTAATACGAACTTTTTATAGGAAGTCATTTTTTTTTTTTTTTGGCGATAATGCATCAATTAAAGGTGGTAGGTAGTAGGTACGGTAGTTTGGTTGTTTATACATTCCGTCTTTCGCGCGAGAAAACATTTGAATATTTCGCAAGTAAAAAAGCACACGGGACGGACGAGACGACGGCGACTACGTTAGACTTCGGATCGGGAGAGCAATTTACACAGTGATTTCACCGCGACGGTAGACGACAATATTAATAACACCGATAAAAATTACAATAAATCGTTATTGGAGGTTTTAAGAGCACGAATATAATATTAATGTTTTGACAGAGACGTAGGTATTTTAAACACATATTCTCGCGGTGTTTCGAAAATCTCCGTGCGCGCGCATCGTGGACATAATAATATTATACGCTAGCACAACAATATATTATTATGCCTGCCGAGAGCAGTGCGGTGGCGTGGTAGGTATATGACACAGTAAGTCGTACTCCGAATGCTAAAAATAATTTCGCGCCTGTTCTGTGGCGCAGCGTCTTGCCCGAAATCTGCCACCGCCACCACCACCAAGCGAGCATTATTACTATTTACTATTTAGTATTTTACTATTATCATTTATAATCATTATTATCATCATCTATACACTCGCGCGTTTCATTTAAGCACCGAATTCGTCACATATTCTTATTATTTATAGAATAGATAAATATATTTAAATGTATATCTACTATTCTCAATACGAGCTGTGAATTGTATTATTGTTACAATTTTAAAATAGGTTTTATATAATTTATAGTGTATATAATACTGAATACAATACGAATCAAAAGTTCCTTATCGCCATACAAATGGTTTTCTCAACAGTAATTGAGTAATTCTTAACAAATGTATGCCGTTAAATTTAAATTATCACAGGAAACTGTCGAAAAAACAACATTTGAACATATAAATACTGTAGAGATAAAGAGATATTATATTCGGGGAGCGACATGGGACTTTTGGAACACGTAGATAATGTTTAAAATATTATTGTGTACATAACAGTTAAAATAATGAAAGGTGTTATAGATTCTTTAACAATTACTCAAAGAGAAGAACCGAATCCAAAATATATGACATATAGTCATAGTCCATAGATTAATCACATGTAATTAAATTAACTTAAGCCATTCATGTATCATACTAAAATATTTAGTATAAATCTTTAAAAATATGTATTGTACTCCAGAAATGCCAATAACCTTAGCAGTTGAGGGGTATATATAAAAAAAAAAAATAAAAGATATTAATTTTCAAATATTTGTTTACCTTCTTATGATTTATCACATATGGTATATGGATGTATCTGTCTAGTCCAAGTCCGCGAGTGTACGTCTACAGGTGCGCGACGGAATACTGAATACTGAATAGTAAACAGATGAACGACCGGCGTAACGCACGAGGACGGCGATATTATTATGATAATAATGTAAACACTAACAATAATTTTATATCATATTATATAATTATTATTACAATTTGATGTAATACCGGTTCTTCGTTGCACTTGGAGGTGGCTGCTTGACCGATGCAGGCTGAAGGTGCTCCACTGGTGGCGTGCGTTTGCCGACTCCCGTACTCCGGCGACGGCGGCAACACTGAAACCGGTTCGGCGGCGACACGGCGGCATAATCGATGACGTCGCGCGTTAGCTGATCGGTACCACGTCTCGGGATTGGACGGACATCGGTGGGATGCGCGCGCTACTCGCCCGGCCGCCCTACAGGTAGACTATTGACTCTCCCGTAGTCCCGTCTGCACTCGTTGGTTCACGCGACTTGTTGATTAAAATAAATAGTATTTTGTTTAAATTTACTGCGGTACACGTTACACTCATTATTTGTATCGTAATTCATCAGGATCAATAATAATATGTATGAAATAGTCATCAGTCATATCTGACTACTTTAATATCAGAATGTGTGTTTGGAAAATATCGGAAAACTATATTACAATTCATAACTTATGAATAATGATGATAGACGATAGTAGTATCTAAGTACCAACTCGTACGGTGTACGCAGCTATGAAATCAAATGTATGTAACAGTTACATATTTACGTCAATAAATTGATATAACAATATAACATAATATTATATACTCATCAACGATCAGACTAACCTACTGGTAGTAAATGCAATAGAATTGAAAGAAATTACAAAAAACGATGTTTGGGCATACTGCAGAATGCAGAGGTATTATATTATACAGAAATGCGGAATGCACACAGCATTTTAGTTGGTTTGTTCTTCGATAATTTATGGTCAGTGGAGGGGTAGAAAGGATCGGCATGATATATATTATAAAAACACTCATTTTTGTCGTATCGGAGCAGATAGGTATATACCTACCGCCTACCTAATGTTTCGTATGAATTTAATTCTTTTATGACAATATTTAAAGTAACAATAAAGATAATAGTAATAATATAACGCCATACCATTATATAGTATCATTCTACCTACGCAATACGCAGTACGCACTGCGACGGCTGTACAGGGGTTCCTGTCGCACACGGATACGGTTCCTATGCCCGTTTCGAAATCACGTCGTTGGGTAATGGTACCCATGCAAGTACGCAACAAGCATATTTTTTTGTGTTACGAAATTAAATATTTCATTCGACATGTGACGGAGCTTTGCAGCTATACCTACCTATGTCATGACCATCGCACGAGACCACGTGGCTACAAAGTATATATGTTTTGTAAGACTGTAATTTAATACTTATAGAAATAGGTATGTATACGAAATGGCTATGACATTGTATTCTTAATAATTCTGGTCTGGTCTCTGACCGATTACAGAGGAACGTGTTCATCACACGAGCTGCAATTTCTATGATAAGTGCAACCTGTAGTGATTTTATACTTAGTACAGAGTCCATAGGCGGAGCTTGATAAATTTATTTGGGGGGGGGGGCTCAAGTTCTAGATTACTTAAAGAAAATAATTTTTAAGAACTTCCTATTTGCTTAAAAATAATCTTGTATATGTTATGTAAAAACAAAGAAATACATTTTAAAAATAAAAACCGTCCAGTGTTCAGTGTGTTGCAGCAAATTATACTTCGATATATATATGAACAAATAAACTAAAATTTATTGATGTATTTGCATAATATTTCAATATTACCTACTACAAATTCAAAAACAATTACTTTCGTTTTCAGAATTATTTCTTTGATTATCTCTGTCAACGTCCTGTACTATTTACAGCGGCTGATTGAAAGGAATAGAGGCCCTGTGAACTATTTACTTTGGAGCGCTTTTTAATCAAAAATATTGGTAAAAATTAAAAACAGGCAAACTTCAAAAGTGAAGATAGCTGACTACAAAATACAAGTTTAATCCTTAAATCCTAACGATTTGATCAAAGTTAATTACAATATTCTGCATTTTTTCTTGTATTTGCAAATTCAGCAATAATATCTTTAAACGTTGATATTTTTTTTGTAACATCATGATCGATTTAAAATTATGTAAATGAATCCAGTCTTTTGTATGAAAGAAGAGCGCATGTGAGTTTTTATAATATGATTACCTCAGTTTAAGTATCTATACACTTTTTTGGTATAGAGTTGTAATAGCCAAGAGGGGTCTTAGAAATTCGGGGGGCATGTGCTCGTGTACCGCGTGCGTATATGTGTAAATTATTCTCTGCTTATATAGGTATTAAGCTAGGTACCAGTAACTCATAAGTCATAACTGATTGATATATTTTAATTTTTTATAATTTTCAACGCCCAAGGGGCAGAAAGTACAATTTTAGTTATATACACAATGATATAAACAATTTAACAACGCATTCAACAATGCATTCATAATGTTTTAAAAGGTTAATAATATTTATATATCTACTAAATCTTAATATATTGTTCATAGGGCTATATATAACAAAATAACGAATTCAAGTTAACAATTAATAACAAATGTTATAGTAGAATGGGTATTTGTGGTATTCTAAAACTAATTGTGTTCAACAGTTCAGGCTCACTATTTTACTCGTTTGTACTTTGTATAGAAACGAGACATCATTATAATTTCTCCACGATGATAAACATTAAAGACATTATTTTTTTCATTTTTCTTTCTGTATCAGATATTGGTTGACCCTATAAATTTAGTTTTTAATCGATACTATACTCGTTTAAATCGTCTTTGAAGTTTTAATACCTTATCAATTTTGTTAACTATACCTATTTAAGCTATTTTTTTAGGGTTCCATATAATATACCTAGTGAATTATATGCACTTGACTTTTGCCGATAACTGAAACGATAAGCGTTTATATTCCGGTTCAGAACCGATTTTATGGCGCCGAATAATTAAATTTGTTCCATCTCATAATAGACGCAGAATTCTATATCATATACCTATAGTGTATCATACAACACTATAGTACAGTTTTACTACAATATCTGTATATTAATACAGATTTAAAATACTCAACACACGTGTGTTTTTTTTATAGCTGCTAACTATATAGGAATTTAGGAAACAAAAAATGCCACGTCAGAAAATATTGAAATTGAAATGTACGAAATATGTCCGATTATGATAAAAACACCTAAAAAACAGTGAGACTTAATATATTATTGATATATCCCAGTTTAAAGTAATACGATAATGTAGTTATTTATAAACATCCACCAATACACCACATCACTATCACACGAAATATTATTATAGACTGTTGCAAAATTATATTGTATTATATTTTTATCATATGCACTTAAATAATATTATAAGCGCTTTGCGCTTACGTAGAGCACACAACAGAGACGATAATAATAGATATCTAATCATGTTTAGGTAAACAAATTATTATGTATTAACATTGTATATAGGGCACCTAATGCATCAATTATTATTATAATATTATACTCGTAGGTATCATACAATTTTTAACTATATTAATGCAAATATCTGCAATTAAATTTGTCATAGACATTTGCTATATTTTATACTTGAAACTGTACTTCTGAAATCTGAATACTATTTTGAATTTTATCTTTTAGTTATTAGCGACTACGCTATATCATTTTGTAGTTGGTAGAAAATATTTAGTATTTATGTATATTATTTGGTATTTCCATTGTTAAAATATTAGAGGGCATTAGCAACAATTTTAAATAGTCAATTGCTACATTTTTGTATTGCATACATCTAATAAATTTATTAGTATTTATAATTTTGAGAGTTGCTGTTTATTTCATTTTACTTTTTGTTATTTATCTATAAGTATTTACTATTTAACATTTGTTATTAAACTATTAATTACGCTACATATTATGCGGGATATATTGACTCCACCGGCTGTGTTTATAATATACATAAAATATTGATTCCACTATTGATTCCATATTGTAGTGTTCATAGTAAGTACTTATTGATTCTACCTAACCCTAATTTTTGAATAAACACAATAAAAAAATAATAATAAGAATAAAAATATTAAAAAATGAATTTGTTTTAGATAATTTTATTTTTTTACTACTTCCAATTTAAAAAAATTAATATTTTCATAAGCATTAATAGTTTTTAAAATATAATGATTGATTAATCGTTCACCATAAAAAATCACTGAATATTAATATTTGTCACCAAGTTTTCAATTTTTTTCTTCATATTTAAAAATATTTAAGTCCGTGGAATCAATCATTAAGTACTTAATAGTTAATAATATGAACAGTATCTGGCGGGATAAAAATCCAGTAGAATCGATATGTAGATATTATAAACAGTAGCCGGTAGAAACAATATATAATCCTTTTTCCAAAGCAGTTATATTGAACTGACGAAATCAATAAGTCCCCGTAAGTGGAGTATAGTCATATGTCCGGGTTTGGCATAGACTGTACCTTCAAATTTTGAAATTTGAATTAAAAAAGGTGATTTTGAGGATAACCGGTATATGCCCATTAGGACACCGAGACGCTAATGAAAACTGGTACAGACCAATTAATTGCTCGGCACCACTGATTGTCCCGGAATTAAACTTTATCATTTATGTTACCAATTTATCTTTATTTTACAATTTTAGACAAAAACGATATTGTTACTTTTAATAAATGATAATATATAGCCAAGTTGATTATGAGTACTTGATTGACTGGCGAAATCTATTTTTAAAATATTTTCGGCCCTGGCGATTGCAATATTATTGTCTATTGACGAATGCTTTCATTGTTTTTCTTTTTTTCACAACAATCTTTGTTGCCGTTATAATCAATTATTTTGTGAAACCTTCGTTATTTTTTAAAAATTATTTAACAATCCGTAGTAGGTTATCATTTATTTAAACATAGTTCATAAATAATAAATCAGTATAGTATCATTTAAAATGTATTGCATACCTTTATACCTTAACCTGCAAGGAATTACGTTTATTTATTTGTACATATGTAACTTTTTTTTGGAAAGGGCGGTATGATAAAACAATTTTAATTTATATATTTGACACACCAAAGTATCAATAACATACAATTTGAACATTTTTGCAAATAATAGTGTTGGTACACATTTTTACTCCATGCACAGGAGCGGTTCCAGGAGGGCTAGGGGGCGCGGCCTCTCCTAAGCCTGTATTTCTAAAAAATTGAATATTTTTTAAATCAAAATAACAAAAAAACATGCTATAATATCGAAAGTTTTCTGAAAATTATGACTTAGCTCTCCCCCCTATGTCTCTGGAGCCGCCCCTGTCCATGCCTTACAGTTTGCAGGTAACCACTGGTCCAAAACAATAAAATACGAGTTATTTTCAGGTTACGATGACATACATCCTTGAAATTTTGTTTCAGTTTATTACCAGAAACGTTCGTCAAAAAAATACAGAGCAGCGCATATGACATACGGTTTAGAAACTGAAACAGATATATTGATACATGCACTAAGTATGTGTGTATAAAATGGCATTTTGATAATGATTTTTTTTTGAGCTATGTACAAATAAAATTTGATCTAGATAAAATTAGGAATTTAAATGTATGTTTTTTGTAACAAGCGGGTTGAAATCGGAACAGATATTTTTGTTTTTCTATAAATCAAACCTACACCGTAAAAATGTATTGTACCTACAATGTAAATAAGCATAATATTATCCATATATTAATAATAATTACGTACAATTGTGGAGATGTTTGTAATGTTTTGTAACTGGTGAGATACACTCGTAGGTAATTAGTGATAATTTCTGATAAACGCCAGCTCAAAAAAAAGAAAAATTAGTGAAGTGTGGCATGGTTCACGAGTTCATGATATTCCTTCAATATGCATCATTATTATTATGCATTTATGCAGTTACAGTAATTATCACTAATCAGTAAAATATCTTTTTATTCGTTTTAGAACCACTTCATGGAGACTGTAATGTTTTCACAAGGCTATTGCCCAAGCTAAACATTGTACAACATCCACACTCTGCAGCTGTATATTTGCATTTATATACATCAGTATGTATAGCATTTATCGTGGATTATATTTAATAGCTGATAATAGTATACGTTATTATTACTGGTTAGTTGTTACAATGTTACCTACGTATAAGTTACAACAAATAATTTAATTAAAACCTCTTAAACTGTGATTTATGAATTATTGATACTTTGTAAACTCTTAATTTTGTACAGATTTTAAACAAAATCAGATTTAAAAAAAAATATTTGCAAGTCGCTATACATTTATTAATTTGTTTTTAGTTAAGTGAATACCTACGTATGCCTACGTGAATACGACACAATAGGTACTATTTAGTGTACAGAATACAGTAACTTGCCAAAAACCCAAGAATTTCATCGATTTTTAACGAATGTTTAAACAATGGATGAATTAAAATAGAATGCTGATATGCCAAATGCTGATAAACATATTAACAAATTGGCACTTTGGCAGCTACTAAATAATCGATTTTTAAGAACAACTATTTTTATAAATTGTCATCATTTTTATTGCATTATTGCATTGAACATTGAATAATTGTAAGAAAGAAATAACTAAACTAACAAAAGAAATGTTTAATAATTATTATTATGGTTGTACCTTGTATAAGTTATGTAACTGATCTTTAATTAAGTAATGAAGTTGTTTCATACGATATGAGTAAAATTCCACTATCGAAGGGGTATAAAGGGAATTGGTAACGACGTACAATCATTAAGTTATCTAAAGACCAAAGGTGTTGAGAAGTATATATAGCATAATAAAATGTCATTAGTGAATTTTCTGATGTACAAATTAATATCATAAATTATTATTTAGTATAATATTCACTAATATTTTTATTTTTAATACTATTACTTACAGAATATACTTAAAAAATATTATTTGTTATATTATTAATTAATACAAACAAATGCACCTATAAAATGTATTACCTAATTAAACTAAATAGGCTATATTAATTATAGACATTTATAGTTTATGTACCTACTATTTAATCTGTACCTACTTTAGAGAAACAGAGTAGGTAGTGCAGTAAAAATATAATTTAATGTATAACTATTTTATTATTTTATATATTATTTTCTCTAAAATTTAAATAATTTGCTTTGATTATTAGTAAGGTATTACTTAGGTATTAATTGGATAAGCCCAAATTAGTTACTATTACATATGATATAAAACAATATACTTTACTCATATTTTAATTAGATTTAATATTATATAATAAAATAGACACTAACTTCATAAAAAATGTGTACCTACTTTGTAACATTTTAAAGCAGTGTTTATTGAAACAATCAAAAATACATCTATATTTTGTTGTATGAATTACTGGGTTTATTATTGTATGTATTTAAGTATACATTAGACATAATATTGCTTATAACAATTTATGCATGAGTTTTTCTGATAACTGATTAAATTACAATTGTCAATTTTACAAGTAAGGATAAACGTAACTTAAATATGATGACTATCATTAATTTTACAAAGTACAAATTAAAGTGAATAATTAAGTATATTAACTATATTATAAATATTGTATACATCAGTTATGCTTCTTAATATCGAAATAACATCAGACTTAAACATAACACGACTAGAACCAAAACAATCTATAGCTGTGGATAGTTTTTTAAAAAGGCTCAATACATTTTTCAATAGAAAGAAATGAAAAATAAATAATTTGTTCTGAAATAGTTTTCCTAACCTTTCTATAAGATCGTAAATTTGGACATTCAACAAAAGCATTGCATTTAATAGATCATTTATAAATAAAATAACAGAGAGCTGTCTTCTTACTTCTATAGACTTCAAACCAATTAACAATTGACAGCCAAGAATGACTAGATATAGGAGTATTAGTGACAGCAATTCTTTTAAACAATCTATATTGGGCTAATTCAATATCTTGTAATGTTGTAACAGTTGTAAGTATGTAGACAAGTTCTGAGACCAAATTATGGATCCAAATTCTACTGTAGATCGGACGAGCGAACAATATAACGATTTTAAGCTTAATATCTGTTTAACATTTTTGGTATTCCTATTAATATAGCCTAGGGTTCAATGCGATTTATTCAAAATTATTTTATGGTTGATCTTAAATGAAAGGTCCGAATCTTAATGTATACATGCATCTTTAATTAATGATACTCTGCTTAATTCATTATTATAAAGTTTATAAATTAACATAATTGGGTTTTTAGAATGGGTATATGAAATAATTTTGCATTTGTCAATGTTCTAATTTGTTCCAAGCACATAATTTTTTAAGTGATCCTGTAGTATCTCAGAGTCCGATGATGATTGAGCTGTACAAAATAATTTAGTATCATCTGAAAAAGTTAAAATGTTATAAAGTTATTAGATCCTAGTGTCAAATCATAAATAAAAATTAGAAAAAACAAAGGCATTAAATGTGAACCTTGAAGAACACCGGCAGACGATACATGGAAATCATTAGAAACAAGAGATGAAAGTTTAACTGTTTGGGAACGGGTTTTGTAGGTAGGAAGTGATCCATGACCAAAATGAACCATTAACATCAAATGCCTTTAACTTATTTAATAAAATACCTTGGTTAACCTTATCGAAGACCTTTTGGAAGTCTACATATATTGTATCAACTTGACAATTTCGATCATATACGATTATAAAAGATATGTTTGATGGGTTAAAAGATTCGTTAGAATGGAATGCCCTGGTAAAAAACCATGTTGGTTTGGGTTTATGTAATTAGGTAATAGCGTTGTTAATTATTTGTAATGATTGCCTCAAATAATTTAGGGATAATCGAATATTTAGAAATAGAACGATAGTTACATATATTACTTCTGTCTCCAGATTTATAAATTGATGTAATAAATTATGTTTTCCAAATATCGGAAAATTACCATTAGTAAGTGAAAAAATTAAATAACAATAATAAAGGTATAATTAATGATTATTTACAAGCTTTTAAAAATGATGGAGACATTTCATCTGGTTCTGTACCAGTTTGTACTCTTAATGAACTTAGAATATCAGTTGAAATCTCAGTCTCCGAAATAAACCAAGAGTTCAAATTAAGATCATAATTATTTAACAAAAAATCATCATATACATCAGTATTTTTGGAATAATAAACATAAACTAAGGATTACTTGATTTAAATCGTGAAAGTGCTAGTTCTTAAATGAATACGATTTTGAAGGATGGCATTTTTCCAGGTAAGATTTATTATATCATCATTACACCATACAATTAAATTTAGAGTAACAGCAAGAACATATTATATACATATTCTCACTATTTTTTGATCGAGTCAAAAACCCTACATTAACCCACCATAGAATCCAATTTATGTTAATAAACTGCTAAGACTTGTAAACCAATATTCTAGCTATTATTATTTAATTAAAAATACACATTATAGCTTACATTTTTCCAGTTTACAAAATATCTTTTACACTCTGAATACATGTTTGAAGATTAGAAAGTTAACAATTCGAAGAATTTCAGAATTTGGGGATACTAGGTAAATCAGAGGTCAGGTAAACGAGTTTATGGTTAGTGTGATAACGACTTAAAATGTTATTATGGTCACAGTGTTATCTTGTAGCCTGTAGGACGATGCAGAGTGAAAGGAAAGACGGGTGCAACTGGAAACGAAACGATGCCTATATATATTCTATAGTATAGATACCGGTTCTGTATGAAATATATCTATCATCTATACCAACATTAGTGCACTACGGTATTTTAATATGATTTGAATTCCAAAAATTCGGAGCAGGAAACCGAGGTGGTTGTCCATGACCTCTGGCCAGCTTGTATCTTTAGTTGTATGTATATGTTTATTTGTCATGATACTAAACTAATAATGGTTTATTATATATAATCTAGAATCTACACAGTGTTATAGTATAATAATGAAATATGAACAAAATTAATTTTTTTTTAATAGAATACATCAACGAATTAATACGTATACGTATTACGGTATACGACGAAGATAGTAATAAAATATTTTTTGTCACGACGAAAGTTTAGTTTTCAACGGCAATAGAAGTGTTGGAAAGCTTTATTTTTCCGTCCAGTGGTTGGACAAGTGAGAATCCCCATAAAAACAGAAATCCCAAAAAGATGGTTGGTGTATCCCCTAGACAACCAAACACTGAAATCTATACCACGGTCCTTACAAAACATAAACCTCTGGTTTTATCTAATAACCTTCTTGCAGAACGCGTAAACATTTTTGAAGCGTATAACTTCCTTGAGAATGGTAGAGTAAATCAGATTCAAGGAGCGTTTAAATACAGGAATACACGGCTCATGGTGCGCATGAGCAATACAGTATCGTCCGCACAACGCAGATATTAGTAACTGATAAGAGCTAACTATAATAACAATAAATAATAATATATATTATTTTATTGTGTCTCAGTGATATTATACCTATTGAACATTAATTAATAATTATTAATATTTAATATTGCAATTTGCAAATTTAGTATATTTAAACTGAGTTATATAATTTGGTACATTTAGTCAATGGTAGGTACAATATTTTTCTTCTAATTCGTGCATAATTTTCCAGTTATAAAATTCTAAAAATAATAATTTTTCATCTAATTTAATTCAAAGTCAATTAAATTTGAATTCAATGATATAATATCATTGTACCTATACAACAAACGATTCTGATTGGAGAGGTTTTTGCTTAAAATTGTTTTGCTTTTGACCACCCAAAAGTACCAACTTGATTCACTTTCTTATCAGAAAAGATGATGAAGAAAATCAAAGCATTTTTATTGTATTAAAAAAAAAAAACATTGTAAAATCAATACATTCATCGCTTTACTCAGAATCTAGAATACATTAGTTACTTTTAATATTTGAAATAATTATTACTTCGAAATACGAATAAATGTGTGACTTAAACAAATATTATTTTAGTGAAAAAACTTAAATAAATACCTGTAATATTATTAAATTGTAAAATGTCTTTATTGATTGACATGCCATGCTCAAAATTTAAATGATCAATCAATTGAGTTTTCTTTTTAAAACTAAGATTACTGTAACTATTACATTTTGAAAAATATGATTTTTCAAAAATAATATTTTCTATCTTGTGGACATTTTTTTATGTCTCTCTAGTGAGTATTTCATTGTAAAAGTTTTATTACAAATATCACAAACAAAATACATTTGTATAAAGAAATAATATATCGTGAAGTACAAAAAAGTTATACACTAGCTACTATAGATCGGATTTTAGTATATCATATTCAGGAATTCCCGCCTATTACATTTTTATAATCTTGCTTCAATCAATATGTTAGAAATAGAAGATGTCTAAATACTCTAAATTCCTATGTCATAAGTGTGTTAATGTGTCAGGTAAAATGTGTTTTACTAGTGACCTTAAATGAAATAGCACCATAAAGATAGCTAAAAAAAGTAGCTTACTATTTATTAAACATTTTAGTTTGCCGCTTAAATTACTGATAACTGATAATCAACATACTATCTAATATCTACATTATGCGCAAGATAGCAAATGCGCAAGCGCACCATGAGCGGTGTATTCCTGTATTTAAACGCTCCTCAGATTCATGGTCTCCACCGTTGCGACTAAAAAGTGTCACGGCCGTTGCTTACTGGATACGAAGGGTCCAATCAGACGATCGGATTTTGCCGGCTGGCAATTAATTTTGATTAATTAATTATTTATTTATAATTGCATAACCATTATAATGAAAATTTTATAAAAAAATAAATATTTAAAAAATGTATATATCTTAAAAGATAGGATACAGGATTTTATACCGTATAAAATGTGTATAATACTATATAATAGAAAAACTATTATACCATACAATACAAAGTTTCATAGACGTATAAATGTATAATACAAAACAATAAATAAAATACCGTACTTTAACATCAAATATCAATAGACTGATATCTGATTTCCCAACTGGTAAAAATGCGACTAGTAACTTCGCTCATGCGCATATCGAGCACATAATCAAGAGACTCGTCGATAATATCGGCAACTAAATAATACACCGTGGCTCCATCCATGATAGTATATGATCTAAGGGTTGCCGTGTTTCTCCTATCATAGTAAATGTGTGATAAGGACATATATTCTTATGTGTATTTATCAATATATTTTTGTTGTAAAAAAAAAAGAGGCATGTGTGATAAGGACATATATTGATAATTCACTTTTTATAGGTTATGTTATAATATAGAAAATAATGTGATTTTATATTATTAAGTAATTAAGTAATAAAAGTAATAAAATACATATTTAATACAATTATAAGTTGTTATACTTAAACAAACAGTAAATAAACCAGAGTCGGCGAACTGATCGGTCGGTGAAAAACGCCACTGTCTGTTTACTACAATCTAATTGTGTATGTAAAAAAACCGAACGGCAGACGCCAGCCGGCAAAATCTAGTCATATTTTATGTTTCTATCATAATAAATAATAATCTATTGGTCTTATATTTGTACCTATAATAATAAATTAATTTCAATTGAACATTTTATTTTTTTATTTTTCCATTAAAAACTTAATATTTTATCAAATTTTTTTCTCGTACCCTTTTGATAAAGTAGTTTTATTTCATCTGCTAATATTATTGTAACACACTACACCCACGATTTTCTTTTTCATGAAATGGTTTTCGAAGAATAGTCTAGTTTTTACATAGATCCCTGTACCTATTACCTTTCCCGTGATCGATGAACCCAAATGAATGATAAAAAAATGGTATATGTGGTTCGTGCAGAAAGGTAATTTCAGTCTTGGACGAAATGCAGTTCTCGACTGGGACTAAAATAGCTCACTTCCTGCCCTTGCCACACAATATAATATTACGAATAGTATAATAATTTGAATTAATTTATATAATAAAATATTATATTATTTTCAAAGTTCAAATCCCAATTTTTATTTATCGTCCATCACTTTGTGTGAGGCCTCTTCAGGTCTGCAGTCAGCATTAATATTGTCAGCAACCCGACCATCATCATGTTGGCCGCCAAATCACACATGATGTTGAATACCCAGCTGTAAATCGACGTCAGGATGAAACCGATCAGTTGTGTGCCGCCGTTTAATAGTCCGCTGGACGTGCCTTTGGGTATTAGGTACGTCAATTCAATGGCTATCTCGAGCCGGCGTTCAGATATTCACTCATGACAGCCTATCTATTGCACGCACTGCCATTTAGATTATATTTTATAATATGTAACTAAATAATACATAAATTGTATATGTATATTAAACAAATATTTTATTTTTATATACTATGAAAAATTATCACACACATGATTGTATACCAGATTGGCCTCAATGTCTTACCTACATTTTTGAACAAGGACCGAAATATTAAAATTTTTCATCAAGCCCCAACCAACTTGAAAAAATTCCAAAAACGTTAACAATTATTATGACGAAATATGATGAAAACATTTTTTTTTATGTATTCAAATACACTAGGTACATATCATAGCGTTTGTATTGAATGTAAAAAAAAATAATAGTAACAATGAAACAAACATTTAACAAACAAATAATATGTGGATTGTGCGTTTGTGCACTGCAGAATATTTCAATGTTACAAAGTCAAAATATTTATGATAAATGAACTTACGTTATTACTTATTAAATTAAAACTGAATAATGTTAAATAAGCTATGATAAAATCCACGTGGTGATTATCACAACGATTAAACCACTGAGTAACACATGTTGAAACGGTGATATTATATGTATAGGTAGTATATCTACTTGCTGTAGTTATGTCTATCGTCTATTAAACAAACTAAATACATAAGGCATAACACGTCATGCTTTGAACCGAATTCCTTATACATATATTTAAACATCTGATTAAAGATTTACAAAATCAATAATATTATTATATACAATTTAAACACCGTAATGATTCACATTTACCTATTAATTAATATTTATTTTGGTACCAATATAATAACGTTGCTCTTTTATTTAAAAATATAATTTTAATTGAATACCATAACGTAGTTATACCATCTAATTAAAAAAAAAAATTGATTTAAAAAAATGAAAAAAATGTATATTTTAATTTTTATATTTCCGGAAACGATTCGACTCTATACAGCCTTAAATACCATATTATATTTACATTATGGTTTCAATTTTTCCAGTTTACAAAAAATCTTTTACACTCTTATCGGACTACCAAAAACATGTTTGAAGATTACAGTAATTTTATGCATAAAAATCATGATTCTAAATCAGAGGTTGTACAAACGAGTATTGTGATATGTAATGTTATTAATTTACTATAGTCGTAGTGCTGTCGTGTAGGAAGATGCAGAGTGAAAGGAAGGATGAGTGCAACCGAAAACGAAACGAAGTCTATATAGTAGATACCAGCTCTGTATAAAATATGTCTACCGCTTTATTCATTATACCCACGTTAGTAAACTACAGTATTTTAATATTATCTAAATTCCACGAATTCGGTGCAGGAAACCGAGATGGTTGTCTGTGACCGCGGGCGCGTTTGTATATTTGTATGCATATTTTTATTTGCTATAGACTCTTAATAATAATATATCATATATTATGTACACAGTATAATAATAGTATAATAATAAAATATTACCAAAACGAATTAGAAAAAAAATAGAATACATCAATAAATGAATCCGGTAACAATAGAAGATACGACGATGATTGTAATAAAATATTTTACGTATAATATAATAATTTATATAATAATATATTATATTATTCAAAGTCCAAATCCCAATTTTTGTTTTTCGTCGATCGCTTTATGCGCGGCCTGCCTCTTCAGGTCAGTCGGTATGAATATTGTCAACAAGAACCCGAAAGTCAGCAACCCGACAATCATCATGTTGGCCGCCAAATCACCCATGGTGCTGAATACCCAGCTGTAAATCGACGTCAGGATGAAACCGATCAGTTGGGTGCCGCCGTTTAATAGTCCGCTGGACGTGCCTTCGGGTATTGGGTACGTCAATTCGATGGCTAATTCGTAGCCGACTGGTAGATATCCAGTCATGAACAGCCTATATCATGTATGACCATATAGGTTTAATTTTATAATAAGTAAATAATATAATATATACATAGTACATGTTTATTATACAAATAATATGAAAAATTATTATACATAATATTATGATTTTATATCTCTTAAGCTACAGTCTTTTACCAACATTTTTGAACTATGGTACAGGCTTTGTTTTTTGAACACGAACCGAAATATCCAAATTTTACAATGAACCTGAACCAAACTTAAAAAAATGCTCAAACCAAATGTATAAGATGACGTTTGTATTAATAGTAAAAATAAATTTTAATAAAAATGAAATAAACAAATAATATGTGGATTGTGTATTTGAACACTGCACGTTCGAATGTTATTATGTCGAAATATTTATGATAAATTAACCAAGTTAAGAATAATTTTAAATGAACTATGATAAAATCCACATGGCGATTATCACAACGGTTATTATACTACTGAATAACACACTTTGAAACAGTGATGTAGCTGTAGCTATTGCCTATAACATTACCTAATATATGCGTTGAACCGAATTCCTGAACAATCAATTTCAACATCCAATTGAAGATTATTAATAATTCTATAATATTATTATATTAAATAAGTAGCTATCAACTTATTTTAAGAAAAAAATGATTTATAAAAATGTATGTTTTAATTTTTTGTACACCAGGAAACGATTTGGCTGCACACATATTATATTATTTTACCCATATTCTGTAATATGAGCATATATATCATTTGTAATTTTTTTAATAGGCCATGAAACGCTTACTATTAAGTATTCTTGTAAAACCACTAAAACCCAATCAAATATAATATATATTATTAGATTAGTCATTAGATAATATTATTTTGGCATACTAAAAAAATAAAAATTTGGCTTTGAGTTCTGACTACTTTATCGTCATATTTAGTATGTGCCTCCTGTGACACGGTACTATTATTTATTAACTATTGTTGGCCCGCTCGAGGAAATAATTTTTGGTAACTCCATCAAACATACATACTTTAAAATTTGAGCCCTTTAAAATGTTACAAATTTTGCCACCCTAGGGCGCTTGCCCCATTGCCATTCCCTTGGCACGGATCAGCTGATATTGCTTTATTGTTTAACATACAATATACAGTGATTAATTATTTCTGGCTGCCAAACTTACCCCAATAACGAAGCCGTAATGTATATTATCCAAATAGATTGACCGTGCGACAAGCTGAACGTATATATCAACATCGAGATCAATGTACTGCCGTAAACCATCAGGGTTGTTTCTCTGTAAATGTGAATCGTCTATTATAATATTTTGCTTTAAAATTGTTATAGAGTTAAATATTATGTAACGTAGTTATCAAAAATGTATAGGTAACAATGTAACTTCCATACTGGATTAAAAATTTTAAGATTAAGTATGCATTAGATTAGACATATAAGATAAATTATGTCAAGTATAATATATATGTCAGTTATTCTATATGACGCCATACATCTAAATAAAAACTAAAAAGGTCAAAGACAATAAATTATTTTTTAAATAGTATATTAGTAATATTATTGTATTACTTGGGTTACTTATATGTTATGAAATAAATTAAATTAATCGTTTAATCGTAAAATTGTAAAATATACATAAATTAGTTAACGTGTGAAAAGTATACATTTCTCTTGAGTTACGTTGCAGGTGCATATCTACTCCTATTAATAAGTATTGAAGTATGGATTTTGTTTAAACTTGAGTAAATAAAGTGTTATAAACTGGATAGAACTGTGATGATCGTTTATATTATTAATTATTTGTAAATATTAAATTTATAAGGTAGGTATATCTATAAATATAACAATTTATTTAATGTATACTGTTAATCATTTGAGTAGCAGTTGAATACATTGAAGTTATTCTATATTATTTATTTAAAATCTGTGAAAAGTTAGTAGTTATCTTCAGAAAAATAAGCTATCGTAATAGATAAAATGTATAAAACATTAAGTTAATGGTAATTTACACTACCTATTGAAATGGTGTTTGAATTCTACCTATGTAACCCTATTAAACTTGTATATACCTATATATATATTAATTACGGTAAGTTTAGAATAAAACTTTAAATTTCTAAAAATATTAATAATCAAAAGGTAACCTACACAAATATTGCTTTTTCCTCTGTAAAATGTCCACATTTTTTAACGTTTAGGACGTAAATACAAATGTAAAATATGTGATTTTAAGTTTTAAATTTTGACACATTACCTTATATTACACAAAATAAGAAATATTCAAACTTATTTAAATTTCCTTCAATATAGGTACAAGATAAAAACGTCAAAAAGTACTTATTACAAAATATGCGATAATAATAATATGTAAGTACTTTAAGATTATGAGCGATGTGAAGAATGTATAATGTATATTGGCTTGTTAAAACAATGTTTTTTTCGTCATTTTTGAGTGGTACTTATTTATATTATTTATGAACATTTTTTTTCAGTTTTAATATTTATTACATAAATATTTGTGTATTATTTATTTTAAATACAAGATGATGACCACTTACTTCGTTTACTCAAAATCGTTTTGTCGTATACAATAATTTTTATTTTTATTGATTTCGACATTAAGATGTCTTATGTCTGGAGGTCAAAAAAACTGTATGTTTTATTATTTTATACTTAAAGTTTCGTTTTCATGCAATAATATTGAAAAAATAGTGATATTTGTAAACGCTGAGTATTTTTTTTTAAACTTTAAATGTATTTTAAATTTGTCAGTATAATAATATGGATAATATCGAATAATATTTATATTTTTTTTTAATTCTCCAATTAAGATGAGTTTTCAGCTATTGTTGTCTAAATGAGATTTTTTAAGCCTTATTTATTAATTAAAACCTAAAGGTGACCATTGTACAAATATAAATAATTAGTTATGATAATACTACTATATTTATTTTTTATATTATGATTTCTCGGAATTTATGATTGAGTTGATGTATCATGTATACGCTCATGGCGTGAGGTAAGGTCATGTACAGAGGTTAATTTATGATTAAATGTTATCGAGTAATTATTCTAGGTACCTAGGTACTTACCGAATAACTAATAAGTAATATAAGGTGTCTAAATTAATAATTGTAAATATTCTAATAGGTATTAGAAAATTATATCAAATAGGTACATAAAAGATAAAATGTTACTTACGTTTAGTTTATATAATAAGTGTCTTACTTATAGAGATGTGTTTTATCTAGAATGTATCCACATATAATCGAACCGCCTAGGCCACATAGTACTAATGTGAGGCCAATTCGTCCAACGTCTTCTTCGTGACCCTAAAATAAAATAATAAATGCACCGAATAACTATGAATTATTTTTATTTTAAGTTTACTCACTGGGAAATAGAGCAAAATAAATTGGTTGAGCAAAGTTGATATCGCAAAAAATGCACCGACATTAATACCGTAAGATATAAGTAATAAAATGTAACCATTGTTTTTCAGCAATTCTTTAACCGAGCTCATGAATACGTCTTGTAATATTGCCGGGTCATCTCTTTTTTTTCTTTGTACAACTTGTGCATTACTTGGGGCTATATGTGGTTCGGCTTGTATGACTGAAATAATATAACGTTTGTCTTTGATGTAAGACAATGACACACACACAGACACACACCCCAGTGAATAATACTTACTCCAAATAACTAAAAAGAATACTACAGTGTTCAAAATAGCGAAGGATATAAACATTTTCCATAGATCATATCCTATGTCTTCTAAATTATCGCTATCCTGTACTATCATCGGCGGTATTAAAAATCCAAGTGCTGCTCCTAGCTAAAAAAAATTGAAATCTATTTAATTTTGAACAATACGGTTAGTTGTCTAGTTAGGTATTAGTTATTTCTATACATATAAATTATGTACACATAATTATATACACATTACACACACACGTATAACATATTATTTTTAAATGTAGGTAGGTATATGAAATTACTAGCTATATTATGGTTTATCCACCTGTTATAACGATAAATATATTATAATTTTTAAAATAATAAATTTAGTTTTTAAATTTATTTAAATTTAATTAAAATTAATATATTATATTATTATATTAGAACATTTTATATCTGTTAATATTTATCAATTAAATATAAATTAATAATATTAGCTAGGAGTAATTGGTATTTTTTTTCCTTTGATATTTCGGTATGATATTTTATACTGGTATGAGTCGGTTACCGAAAATATCGTTAAACCGGTATTTTGATTCGGTATATTTGGCATACTTGACATTTCGGTATTTTAGATATTATCGGTATTCCAGTATTGAAAATATTTTAGTTATATAATAGATTATAGTTATAATTTGATTTATTATTAAAAAGAAGTATACCTATATATTATAACATTTGTATGATTTAATTTACTTCTTATTAAATTAATAAATAAAAATAAAATCTTCAGGTTTATCGATATTTTCAGTGTACCGTTCTTAAGAAAAAGATGGTATACCGGCATATCGACCTCAAACTATGTACCGGTACTTACCGTCGCCCATAATTTTAGCTATGGAAAAATGTATATTACTAAAGAAAAAATAAATCATGAACAACAATAATCATTTTGCTGTATAATAATGGGTTTCGAGTTCCTACTTATATACCATTGAGTATTTGAGTAGATAACTGTAATCAATGGATGTGTCAAATTTGAATTTAACAATAAATCATTGCATACGCAAAATTATTCTTGGTAGAAACTAAAGAAACAGTACGCTATGCTACATGCAGCCTCTATTTCCAAATGCATTTTACAATTTATTACTTACCTATTAATATTTCATACTGAAATCAATATTTTATTTTATTTTTAGCAATACCTTATGTTAATTTAGTTGCCGTTGAGCTAGATTTAGCCAATATAATATCATTATATAATACCTATTATAATATTGTATCGCCTATTTTAATTGTTTAGAAGTTATACGTGAATACAGAATAACAGTATAGAATGGTGTAAGTACCTAAATAGCTTCTTGGAATAAATAGTTTAAAATTATTCTTAATATTTTGAAAATATTATTTCGAAGAGAAAATAATAATATACGATATTGCGAATAGTTTCAATTCGATAAAAATCATTTGAATGACAAAAAAATAATAAAGATAGTTTGTTAATTTTCGTCTATTTCTAATTTCGTTAAAATTTGAGCTTAAAATGTTTATAAAAAAAATGTTGCTTATGAATTCGTAATATTTGTTGATGGCGGTAAGAACAACTTACGAAGATCTATGTATATTTGTAAGTTAAATACTTTGAAAATATGTGTAACTATGTACTGTCGATATTTTTAAATCACGTAATAGGCAATAGCAAACAATGAAGAACCTTAATTAAATTTTACTCACAAACAAAAATGGTATCATATAGAAATCCAAAAATAACTAAAAAAGCAGAGAATTTTAAATATTTATAATTACAGAGCCAAAATACATTGGAAATTACATATTCTAGAAAATGCTAATATAAATATTTTATGATAAATTCTCAACTGTTATTAATTTTTGGATGGAGACAATAAAACAAAATATTTTTCATTTTTTTACGTTTTGGGTAAAAATTTTAGTTTTTTTTTGTTTTTCCCGATTATTTTGAAAAGTACTCTTTAATTTTTTCTTCCCCCCCCCTTATCTACAAAATACATTCTCTTTACAACCAGAAAAAATGCTTCAATAAGTGTTCCTTTCTCAGACGAAAAAAATAATAACAATTAATACAAAAATATCATTACTCTGCTCAGACTAAAAGAATATCTCGAACGATTGATACATGCAAGATCAATGTTAAGTAAGTTACATTTTCATAAGCAACCATACACGCATTGAATACAAATGTATTGCTTTTCACATTTTATGGTTTTGTTATTGATACGCGGTAGTTGCGGCTTAGGTGCTCCTATTATAGTTATGTGGACCCATTTCTATATACTGTCCCCCTATTCATGGCTTAATATAAATGGACCTAATTTAACCAGATATACATTACCGTTACGAGGGCAATGTCGTTAACACAAATTATGGATATTGGTAACATCCTGTCAAAGATTCCTTTATGAAAATATAACTACATAATAGTACTGGAAGATAATGCAGCAAAGTCAAGAAATAATGTAAGTATAGCAAGTGGACAAGTGGTACCTATACTTGCGGTTTGTTATGATTTGTAATATAATTAATCAAATATTTACTAGATTAGATAAACAGGATGTTATTTTTCTTGTGATCGTAGCATAATATTTTTGTATATGTTAAGGTCTAAAATAGAATAACACGACAGGTAACATCTATTTTATGCTTCATAGAACCATTATACTTGTTATTAAATATTTATTAAAAATAAATGGACATCCTAGATGATTAAATTACATACGTAATATTATTATAAGTTATAACTCTACATTGCTAATTTAGTAACCAGGAAGGTACTAATTAGTTACTAATTTGAATGCCTACATCTTTTTTCCACGATCTACAAATGTAATTCTAAAATTAAAAATATTGCAGAATATTAAAATAATCAATTAAATTGAATAGCAATAGGTATATTATATACTCAACTAAAAAAAGGTGAAGAAGTGGATGCCACTCTGTCGTAAATTAGGCATCGTGTGGGTCACTGTAATATGGTCATATGGATATTGATGTGTATTGAAAAAACAATCCCGAACAAAAACTTCTATTGACCATTATTACCCAATATAATATGTTGAATTCATGTTTGCCAAAAATATAGCATTTAAAAATGACATTGGGTGTAATGTGTATAAAATATAATAATATACCTACTTTAAAAGTTTCAAGTATTCATTAATACAATTTTTAAATTACAACAAAATAAATTGTTATTCTTTATTTAAATATCTAATTTCGTCCAAATTTGAACTTAATTTATTTATAAAAAACGGTATTTATATTCTTTTTTAGATTTTTGGTTATAGTATAACTACTTATTAGAAACCTTGTTTTAAACTTTCAATCCTTAGCTATAAATGATTAACATTTTACTCAACTACACAAGCTGTAAATTGTCAAGATTTTTTTTAGAAGTTTTGTCATGTTTTGTCAAGTTTTAATTGAAAAAACTAAAATCGTTCCTACGTATCTTAATAAATTTTTTCAACGAGGAATCATGTAATAAATTTGAAAATGTTGAATGACATTTATAGGAAAAAAGGTAAATAACTGAAAATGTCTATAAATAGCTCAAAACAAGTCAAAATATTTTGAAAATTTTACTATGTATTGAAAATAATAAAATATATATTTGATATAAATTCCATATAGGTATATATCGTTTTATTTCACTATGGCGTCACACAAAATAACAAAATTAATAACGTCAAAAAATAGTTTTACTTAAAAATTTCCATTTTGCCTTAATTTTGTTGGGGTGTTTTAATTGTTTAAAATTGCTTAGAATTTTTTACTTTTGATGCCTCAAAGTACCAGTTACATTTATACTAGCAATTTATTTTTATACCAGAAAATATGTTAAAGTAGAAAACTAAAGCGTTTTTACTGCCCCAAAAGATGGTGACTACTGATGGCAGACACAAAAAAATATACATAATTGTAAAATCAACACATATTCTTAGCTCAGATCAGAATCAATAATGTAGTATAAACAGTAAATTTTAAGCAATAACAGGTTTCGATAAAATCAATTTTGTTTTATTGTTGTTAGTAATTAAAAATGATTAACTATAGAGACAAATAATTTTCAAAATTAACTTTTATGTTAATATTATCTATATTCAAAAAGAATCAAAAATTCGAATTGTTGCAATATAAACATTTATATAATTATACACTGGCATAGTTGCTTATCATCATATACAATGTTTTATTATTGAATTTAAATGGACGTATCCATTGCAATGACCTACTCAATGACTTACGGCACACTTGACATCTAAAACTATACATTAGAACAACTTCCGTGGTTTTTTTTTTAAGGATATTGTTTTATTTTTATAATGGGAATGGAATTTAATATATTTTTATTTATTATCTTAGAAAACCGAGAAATGTATTGCATCTCAATACTTTGACTATTTCCAACGACGCGATGGTATTACATATTGAAATTGACCATTTTATCTAACATTATTATAATCATCGGTTATTTATGTTTGGGTAAAATTTAAATGATAGGTAGTGGACATTTTAGATATAAAATTAAAATTAAAATTTTAAAATTCGAAATTTATTAGTTAATACCAGAACCTACAATTAATTTAGTATTTTACAATATAAGGGTTAGTAGTGTAAAATACTAAATTTTAATTTACAAATACAAGTGCATTTTTAAAATATAATTCTAGGGGTACGAATGAAAGATTGAATTTGTTGATTTATAGATTAATAATAAATGTAAAATTAATTTCTTATGGCCTTGGTATTTTATTAGTTATCACAGATTGTTTTGATATCTATATTGATATTTAACCATTCAACCTATTGAGGTTTTGAAAAGGTTATTGATCCTGATAAAATAACCGTGTATTTGCAGGTATACTATTCATGAGTAATGACACATTTTCATTGATCATACGAGGTAACTATAGACTGTGTTATGTCCTTTATAGTTTTCATATGAAATCAGAATTGTATTATATAGTAGGCACGAGGTACCTAACACAATACTTAATATTTATAGAGTGTGGGTCACCGCATTTTCCTCTGTTCTCCTATATCAACTTGACTGAAAATA
Source organism: Myzus persicae (assembly GCF_001856785.1). Lineage (NCBI taxonomy): Eukaryota > Metazoa > Arthropoda > Insecta > Hemiptera > Aphididae > Myzus > Myzus persicae. Next base: position 140,220 of record NW_019103036.1, on the reverse strand, counting down.
CGATGGCCCACCCTGTATACACGTAAATATTTGACACGTTACGAGTAATTGATGTGTGGTATCGCAGTATGGTTGTGTCAATATACGACTATAAATATTTATCTAAGCTGGCAGTATTCTAAATATGTTTTGGACATTATTTGTTTAGTTTGTAATAGATTGACAATCCATGATACTATAAAAAATGTAACTTTTTTTTAATTTGGACTTTTTTTTTTATGTGTTCTCATCGGCGTATTGAATCATTAACTCATGTTCCGTCCTAAATAAAAGGTTGAGACGAATTTACCTGGTTGCCAAAAACTCCTAAAGAACAAGCGGTAGATACTTCGGTAGATCCAAACCAAACCGCCGCTAATCTGGAAGGCAAACTCAGGATGAATGCTTGTGAGCACGCCACTAAACCTTGTCCCAGCAGCGTGATCAAAAATCGACCAGGTACAGCAGAAAAAACCTTAATCCATGCTCCCAGACATGTGCCAGCAGCGCCCATCACCATCGTCACTTTAAGACCCTGAAACACAATACAAGCAAATATGTGATAAAGCAGATTATTCGTACATATGCACGTTCTACGTTTAATTGTTATTAAACTATTTTATAACTTCAAAATTTTATAAACATATACTAATTCAGATTTTTAATAAATTTAACACCAGACGCGATTAAGTGAAATTTCCATTGATTTTTAAATATTTAATGTGTAATTAATTTATGATTGGTATTTTGTCGAATATAAATTCAAATTTAGAGATTATTATATATATCTGGGCTGAAGGAGAAGTACTGGCACCATAGTTCCTCCTCCAGTCCTCGATACCATAATAAAAAAAAAAAAGATTATTATATATAATTTATTATTTAGGGTGGGTATTTATGTACTTATACATCCATAGTGATTAAAATAATTAAACGACAATATTTAATAAAAAAAATTGTCGAGCTGAAACTAAGTGTATAAATAATACATTTATCAGACAAGGTATTATTAAATTAGCTATATTGGTTGAGGTTAAATAATTAAATCATGTAGTTGCGATTGATCATCCTGACAGCATTTGATTTGTTAATTTAAAATATTTGATTGCCTTGGGTAATGTGGACCGATGCAGGTTTTCGTTTACAACAGGGGTCGGTAGCCTTTTTGATGTCAAGGGCCAAAAAATAAATTAAAATTTTTCATGGGTCACAATTTGAATACACCTAATTTATTTTATTTTAAACAAAAATGTGTGGCCACATAAAATTTAGTTTATTAAAGTACACAATGTTATGATGTACCTATGTTAATTTAACAATTTATCCATGAACTAAGTTATAATAATAATAATAATAATAATAATAATAATAATAATAATAATAATAAATGTAAAAATTAAATAAAACAAGTTAGGAAAGCTGAGAGCATGCTAAACTCATGATTTCTAAACACGTTTTAATACAACGCAATAAACTAAAATACCATAATACAATTCAAAAATAATTTTTTGGTACCTAACTTTTATATTTGGACATTTGGTCATTTTTAATATTGGCTACTAATTATAAATCTATTTTAAATCTTCATTTTTTGATTTTTTTTAAATTTTGACTAGTATAAGTAAATGTACTTTGAATAGAACCGTGGTTATAAAATCTTAATACGAACATTCGTAACTAGGTATGTATTGGTAACTAACAGTCAGACGGACGGACAAAACTGGGATATAAGGTGTTCTAAAGGTATGTTTAAATTACAAAGTAAAAGTTAATGCAGTTTTCGAATTTGAATAAATATCAACCAATTTATTATTGGAAGGTTTGATTTTCAATGTAGAAATCCTCACTGCAGTATTTAAATGATCATCGGTTATTCACACACATCATTAGGTAGTGAAAAAGTTTGTTCACAATTAGAATATGATGTTCCAAACACAGTTAACAATTTTAATTGTTTTTTATTTTCAAAAGTCAAATATTTCGTTAAATTTTGTTTCATAGAGACTCGAATAATACTGTAAGTTATTGGCAATGGGTATAATGAAACTTGAAAGGCAGTTGTAAGACTTTCGTCAATTTGTAACTCAATAGTTTATATTTATAAGCACTTTCAATGTCATCAACATCAACTATTAAGTTACAGTGGTCATTTTTTTCCTTTGTAGAATATTTAGAAGGTACCTACGTGCCTGCGGGCCTCATCACAATACTCATCATACTTTCTGAGTATATTTAGTATATTATGATTTTCAATAATATTTTATTGTTCTCATACGAACACCACTAATTAAACGGTTTGAAGTCAGTTCGTATTAATTATGTAATTCTTAGATTTCATTCTGGATTCAAGTATGAATTAATAATTTTTAAAGTATTACAATTGTATGTGCCTTGTATATTTTGAGGGTTTTACATATATATATATATATATATATTAAGGATTGAACTACGTTATGGATCCATATAAGTATATTATACTATTTTCCTTCATATTTAAGTATTCTAGCAACAAGTACATTGTCAAAAGTGTAATAATTTAAGTTGTTAAAAAGATAAGATACCTTAAGTATCAGTCATGAAATTTAAAGTTTGGTTAGATCGTAGCAAAAATATTTTTGAAAGTTTTTTCACTTTTTTGATAGAGAAAGCTACAAAAACAAATCTTACGTATTTAATAATATTATGATGCATGTATAAGCATTTTACACTTGATTTATAATTTAAAAAATATTAGATAGGTACAATTAATAACGTTAGAGTAAGACTGGTAACCAGAACTTTTTGGTCCAATTCAGTCCCTAGCTTACTTACTTAATGTAGATACCAATTAACCATCATAATGTCACTTTATATCAAACTTCATGAAATTGCAACGATTTTTGTACTAACATATTTACTAGAAACAAAATTATATCTACCATCAAACCAGGGCTTGGTTCAAGCTGTTGTCGAAAAAACAACATTAAACTGCAAAACATTCTCACATCCAAAATCTCCAGCATTCCTCCATGAACTACACGCCCTAAACATTGCTATCATGCAATCTTGCCAATCCACCCAGAAACTCAAGTAAGTCTCATTTATGTATACATGACTTCATAAACAAAAACGAAATAAACTAAGTATATTAAAATTTAAAATATATAACGGATTCCTGCAAGGTAATGTGGGAATCACTATTGTATATACCGAGGAAGGAATAACATACGAGCTTACACTAGAGTGATCCTTGTACACCGATGAAGCAACTGTTATTGTAAAATCTCTTGAATATGAATTTGAAAAACTAAAAAATAATACTTATCATTTTAAGTTACTCCTTGCTCACAATCAAAGCTATTGCAATAACATTCATAAATGTAATGAGTGATGACCAGAAGCAAAGACTATTCACCATCTTGATTTTCACAGGTCCAAAGGTATCTAAAAAGCTGACATACATTCCAATAATACAGCATCCTCGATCTCGGTAGACAACATTTCGTTCATCACCTTTCACAATATTAAACGAATAATAAAACTAATTAGGTACTTAACAATCCGGCAAATTCTTTGGTCAAAACAAAAAACCAAATTAAATGAAATAAAACCTTCTATTCTCCAGAACAATTTGTACGGAGGAAAGAAAACAACATCAGCAGACTAAGAATATTTAAATCACCCTGCAATGTTTTGCGAGGCGCTTCCGCTTTATTTAAACATGTGCCGTCATACTTTCCACCAAACACATACTCAACGAATGTGACACTAACCGTAGTACCGTGGATAAAGAAATATATCAATCGAATTACACGACGATAAATTATTGAAACCCTTGGGCCGGACCTTCCAATTGCCAATTTACCCTTTAAATCGTAACTGAATAACTGATAAAGTAATTGATTAGTATGAGGTACTTCAACATTTATCATTATTATTTATTATGTATTTTATAAATGTAAAAATATTTTAATATATGCGCATTTCTCAATGGCGATGCAGCTGCGGGCTATTATAATATGTATATACGTAGTTTAACTATGTCGCATGGCTTAGTTCTACCTACTAATAAATTATATATATTATGTATTAACGGTCATCGGGAGCGTTTCATTGCATATTTGCCACTATAGGGTCTAAAATAAATTTTGTGGGTGGAAATGTTGTCAATTTATTGTCGATCAATTATAACAGATCGCCGGATTTCTATCAATTTATTATGTGTATTGTTTATTGCGTGTAGTTATGGCGGATGGTAATAATGTTTTTGATTCTAGTGCTTACGTCACCATCGACGACTATATTATAAAGTCGCATTAACAATGGCAAACAACCACGATGAGTGATGACTATTCACCACTTCCACCACATTCCACTACCAACCAGCTATAGGGGAGGTTACTTCCCATCGGCAGTATTTATAAGTAAAAAATAAAATATGTACTGTATGATTTAAAATATTTTGTTATAATACGTGGTTCTATTCCATATTTGTATCATCAATATGAAGATTGATGACTATGATGGAGTGTTAGTAAAGAACTCCCCACCCCACATGTTATATGTATACATATTCAATTAAAACACCTCTAAAAAACTCTGGCTAGCCCTTGACCACCACCAAAACCACCACCACCACTACCACCACCACCAAAACGACAACAATGATGATGAACGAACGCAATACAACACTAACCAGTCGGTCAAGAACCCAGGACGCCGGTACGACCAGGGGCACGTACACGATCATGTATATGGTGGACGTGGTGTCTATGGCGAAGTTTGACACGCCGTAGAACTTCACCGTGATGTTGGATATGATGCTGTACTGTATCCAGTGCACTGCGTTGGCCATGGAGTAAAGCATGTACACGACCAGAATTATCCACCGGGCCTTGTACAGCCTCAGGTCGTCCTGCTGGAGGCCCACCACCCGGGCGTCGGGCGACGGCGGCTTGTCCACTTTTTGCATAACCGAAGCAAAATCGGCCATCGCTTTACGTGCGTCTGACTGACTTCTTGCCGTATCGCATCAATGCGAACGGGCACGGATATTATTCGCGACTGCGGCGGGATCGCCTCGTGATCGGGTCCGCGTATAATCGTTTTAAACGGTCACAATCACGGTCGGTAACCGCAGTACCTACCAATTTATAATTTACATCGTATAGAGGGGGGAGGAGGGATTCAGCTGATTTCACCTAATCCGACGTATATAGTTTTTTTTTTTTTTTTATCATTTATTATTAAAATATACAATCTGTAAGTATTATTATACAGTACGCGTATGTGATGGAGATGACATGGCTTTGAGCGGCAGGAGATAAGAAGCCGGCCATTGGAGGCGCTTAAGCGTATAAAGTTTAACGGGAAAAAAAATCATTTGAGATATACCAATTTATTACGAGACCGATATGTGTGGATAGATCATGTCGCAAAATAAGACTCGTATATGGTATATAGGTACCTACTATTGTATGCTTTAATTTGATGCTGATAATGTCGTTTATTATCATTTGTCAGTAAATTAAGTATAATATAGAAATAATAGGGCAGTAGGAGACTTATCAGAATATACAGCCGTTGTAAAATATTGAAGTATAGGCGTGTTGTAAACTTGTAACTAATACTCCAAAAAAGTATTACTACCTAAGTAAAATTGTATTTACTATTCAGTAAAAAAAATTACTACAATATAACATTATTAACAATTAGGTGTGATTTATACGATTACAGTACGGGTTTTTGTCCATAAAATTTCTAATTTCAAATGTAAATATTCGTTTTGTTTTAGTTTTTTAACAATTAACAACAAAATTTTAATTATTTACAAATAATAGTTAAAATATTAAAACAGTTATAGAGATGAACACATTTCATTGATAAAAGTTGTATTAATTAAGGGAATCGGATACTGACGATGATACTTTTTTAAGGAGTTTAATATAGGCAATTTCGATATTTTATTTCGGCAGGGCCGTGTAAACGTGTGCTTAGTATCCAATAAGTACGCTATCATTAGAGTAAGTGTATATTGGATTGTGTGTAAAAGAAATAGCTGTGCGCTCCTGTGCGTGCCCTAACATAGCAATAACGGATTACACGAATGCCTAGTATTAATTTTGTTTTTTTCTAGTCAAATGTATCAACTTACTCATCCGATCAAGTTTCTGAAAACATGTTAGAGTTCGTCATATAATTTATCTAAAAACGGCTTCTTTACATTTTTAGATTAATTTTTCCATTTCAATGTTAGGTATTAACAATTTAAAATTCTTAATATTCAAAATTTAAAAATCTAATTTTAAAGGGATAATGAATATTGAATTAAATTACCAAAAAGTGGAAAAGTCATTTTCAAGTAAGCTTTATGAATAGTTCAAAATTAAAAAATGTTTTCGTTTGTGTTATCTGATGATTTGAATAGACGGTGTACAGTTGGCATAAAATAGGTATATTATGGTAGAAAATTCAAGCGGGATCTTCTTGATAAAAATATATTATTTATTAGTTATTACCATAGAAACCTAAGGGTCCTAACAGACGATCGGCATTTATCCTGCAGTCCGGCTTCTTAATAATGTATAGCGTTAGATTGTGGAACCTTTTGTCCTGTAGGTCAGTTCGCCCAGTTCGTCCACTCCGGCATAATTACTGGCTAGGAGGAACACGGTGACCGGCCGACAAAATCCAAAGCATCTGACTTACAGTACCGTGCCTAAAGAAGTTTCGCTTTAAAAAAAATTGACGTGACTGTTGTTTTAGACCGTATAGATGTGGTACTGCGGGTAATGGGCTTATTATGTAAAAATAAAAGATTTTGAGGGTTATTGCTATTTTTACAACAATTCCAAAGTTTATCAAATTCAAAGTATTTAAAATGTACTCAACTTGAAAAATTATTTGAATACCAATACTCAAATAATTTACAACACTGGGCATTACACTATAAACGTATAGGCTTATGAATGATGTCTGTACTGAATTTTCTGAGATTAATGATATCCACATGAGAGTTTTACTCAAAAACTATAAAAAATTCCAAAAATGTACTTTATCTTGTAATTTTTTCAATGATGTGGTATATTTTGACGTTACACATTTATGAATTTATGATTTAAAAACAAATAGGTATCTAATAATATTCATTAATAATCCTTTAAAATGAAGAATTGACAATTAATAATACGTAATGTATTGCAATTTGAAAGTAATTGGCAATATAGAAAATGTAAAACCATGCAGGTACAATACGATACATTGTAATGAATTAAAAAAACGTTCTAAATTTTTATAGTTTTATACAGGAATGAAATAAAAGTATGTAATTGTATAATGTTATCCTAGAAGTATAAGTATAGGCAAACAAACAAACACAATACACAAAAAAGAAATTCATCTAAACAGTGATAGATAGCGCCACATAAATTTATTTCTAGTGAATGCTCCAAACATGAATTACTACCTAGTTATCATAGAGAATCATGCCTAGTCAGCAGGCTAGTTACTGTACGTCCATATTATGTAACTTCTTGTTAAAATCATTGCAAGGAATTCCTCCGAGCATGCTCAATATTACCCCACAGTACGAGTAATACCACACATTTTTATTTTTTGGAAAACAATAAACATAATAAAAAAATACTAATAGTTAACTAAATAAATAATTTTACTTAGATAGACACATAGCCACTATATTTATGTATCAAATGAAAAAAATTGTATGGTACTACTTAAGTTCATATACAAATTATTTTAGTTTAGATGTCATTCCTATATAATATAGTTAATGCTTGTAACATTTATACGACTAGGTAAGTAGTAGGTACTTAAAAACGCGAGTTGCTTATAAAATGAATCATGATTAAATATTTTGAACACTTATTGAGTAATGTATTCATTTTACCTAAACCTACGAATGCAACTAGTTGCGTCTCACGGTAAAAATGTCTTCCGAATTTTGTGGTACATATGAATTGAATCCCAGGTTTTTTTAGCATACGTCATACGAATAATAACTGAGTCTGCGACTAATTAAACATTATTTTAGGTTAAAAATGTTATATTGATTTTATTTAGAATGTTTGTCGCAGGTATTAAATATTTTTAATTAATGTTATAGCATTGGTAAAAATTGTATGATATAATATTTCTTATAAATTCAAGTTTGCCAATTTAGTTTTTCTTCTAAATTATTTCATAGTGTTAGAAATAAAAGTTTCTTTTTATATAGAGTTTATAACATGTATGTACCTACCTCTACCTGAACCCTAGAAAATAATTCGGTCAGTGATGTCAATTAGTTATAAGATAGATCTAGTTAATAGATACAGAAAATCATCTTGAACTAGTAAAAATAAATATATATATATTTTTTATTAGGTTAAAGGCTTCAACAACTCAGGTCATTAGCCTCAAAATATATTATAATATTATAAAATAAACCTATATTATGACGGCTGACTGTCGTTATTATCGAATGGGGAACAATAATAATTAATAATATTGCTAGGTATTGCAGATACGGCAAATATTAATCGAACCGCAATTCGGATATGAGTACCTATATGACCTTTTTTCCTGGTTATATTTGGGACGTAACTTGTACCTATGCTGCCAAATTGCGATTACTATGTTAATATAAGTCCTAAAAATTAAAACTTTTTTGCCGTTATTTAAATTTAAATTTCAAATAAAAATTTGTACTCGATTTAAAAATTAAACTTTTTGGATAACATGACTAAAGTAATAAGTAATATTATTTAGTCATGAAAAAATTGCATACATTTGTGGTACACCACTTCACTCATTTACGCTTAAAATGATCATTAATAATTAATAATAATATACAAATTCAGTTATTAGTTTATGATTAATCACAAAATACGCAATTATAATTTATATTATAGTGTTGCGCAGTTTTATCATACAAATATTATTTTTTTTTTTAAGCTGTTGTTTTATACTTTCATATTGTACCTATAGTCAGCTATAGAATAATAATATAATATTGTAATCTGCTCCTATGGTTTACATTAAATAGAGTTAATATGTTTTAATATTTTAAGCTATTTTCATTATATTTGGCTATTCCAATGTTGCCCTTTTTAATAAAACTGAAAACTGTTGACCTACAATTAGTAGTAACAAGGTAATCGCCAATATTAATTATTAAATTAATAGAAATCAGTCACAATATTGTTGAAAACATTGCGAGCTTATGGTATTAGCTAAAAGTGGTGTTAGTGGAACCACTTGTTTACATCTTCATTATTCTTAATTTGTCGGGAAAATTGCCTGTTGAAAATCCTTTGAATTTTTCAGTCAGTACCTATCTAATGGGTATATTTTTTTTTTATAAATATAAAATCTTCATTTTGAATACTCATATTATTGAATACTTACACACACACACACACACACACACACACACACACACACACACACACACACACACACACACACAAACAAGAAACAATGTAGTGTTCCTAACAATTTTTTTTTCTGGTTCAGCCATAACAGAGTACATAGACTCGTGTAGTCGTATAAAAGAATATACTTTCATTATAATTCACGCGTGTAAGGACCTGCATGAATTATTATATTACTCTTAAAAGCAGGAGTGAAGAAATTTTTTTTAAAGAAGTTGTCGGTGGGTGTCTGTCATCTGAAACACGTATAAGTACAGCATTTTCCAGACGTACTGCCGTGCATGCAAATATCGTCCAACCACAGTTGAAGTCTTCATACACACACGCACACACATATATCTTATAAAGTCATCGACTGCGTTGTACACATATATATGTACACGTAGAGTACGTCTGAAAGCGGCGGCGGAGTTTGATTAAACGATGTGTGTCGTCGTCCGTATAGGTGGCAATAAAATGCGCAATATATGATGTGTATTATATCCAAAGTTCGGTTTCGCGAACACATGCGCCCCACGCACTATATATTATATATTTGCGAGTTATTCAAACATTCTGGAGATTCTTGGACCGAAACGATTTTAATATATCACCTTTGGACGGTAAGGAATATATAATATATGTATATAAAGTGTGTGCATGTGTATATTTATACATATATATTATATTATAATATACACATACACCGCAGTCGTCTCGTGCATATATCCGGAATCCTATTCGTCTTTCACTGCAGCGTATCCGTGCTGTTCTCCGCGTATACCTGTATATAATACTATATTATATTATATATACACGTATACGATATGCGATCGTGTGACTTTCGAGAGAGCAGACGGCACATCGAAAAACCATCAGCATAACCTTCCAAATTATGATTGTATTATTTATTTCCATAATAATACTTATTATTATACTTAAATATACTCACACAGTGACAGTTTAACAATATTTTACACAAACATTGTATCTACGTAAAATGCGTACCTACCTATCTAAATGTATTATAATATTATTTGTTATTATAATCATTGTCCAATAGCTCCAGATATAATATAAGTACCTACTGCACATTATATACAACACTTATAAGTTATAATTGTATAGTTCTATGTATATTATATACGTATTACGTAAACATATATATATATATATATATATATTACTATTGTCAAACATAATATATTATACTATATATAGGTACCTACAGACTACAGACAACAGCACTGAACTCTGCAGTATAGAGTTGAAAGGGAAACAGGCTACAGTGTAGTTTTAGTTTAATTATTGTTTAAAATTTACAAAATTCAGATTGGAACTAGATGTGAAACGTGTTTAAATTTGTTGTATCACTTAATTATATGTTTAGTCGTTCATAATTTCGTTGTCGATGGATCTAATCATTTGTGATTAGGTCATCTCAGTGGGTGACAGCCTCACATCCGCTTCATTGGCCAAACATGCGTAATAGTTACGTCGTCGTTTCGCGGTTTGCCATTGCAGTCTGTCATCGACGATGACTCATCGGCCATCACATTTCATTTGCCAACTTCATCATCTCGGTGGCGCCAGTTACCTCTGGTTTTCCGTTCGTCAGTGGAGTCCTTCAAGTTTCAATAATACTTCAACAACTTGGACTGTGTCCATACCGGTGAATTAATTTCGTACCAAGACGGATATCGAGAAGAATGTTAAGACAATATGGATGACAACAAATTATAGCTTATAATTCTGTGACGATAATATTCCAATTAGTTGAGTACTTTCTTATCGAATATCGACATTGCAATAATCATGATGTTTGTAAAACTCAGGTACGCTAGACAGCTTCGTTTTTATATATTTGACGGGAGAAATTAAAAATTGTTTTCGCTTTGTTAGGAATTCCGAATACAGAATCTATTAGTTTAATTAATGTGATGATAAATGACAGTAGATAAAGATAAGACCGCAATAATTGTGTTTCAAACAACTGAAATAAAATCTTAAAATCGATGACTATTGATCTTCAGGAGTTGTCTGTTTGTTGCACCATTATTAATATATTTTTTTTAAGTATAAGACTTAAATTCTAAAAATAAAATTTAAATTTAATTAAAACAAATACACATAATTTAAGTATGAAAATGTTTTATTCCATCCAAGAATTGAAATAAAAGGACTCGTTGGTTGCACCCATGCTCAGAATTGGAAAACCCAATGTTGTTATGTTAATAATAATCCAATAAAATTAATAGAATATGTCCGTTAGTTGCACTCATTCGTGGATATTCATCATTTTTTCTCTAAATTATCTGTGAAAAATCAAAAAACTAATTTTGTCAAAAATATGTTCTGGTTGTTATATAGCAGACCTTTCAATATTGTATTTGAGCGGCGCAATATATTTATATTAGGACTCTGTACTGTTTCAAATATATAAATGTATTTTTACTAGGTATACATTTCAAAAAACCTAACTTTTTTTTACCCATTTGAGTCATAATAATAAATTATTTCAGTATAGTTATGTGAATTAATAAAAATTCATAAAGTACAGATTTAAATTCAAAAATACCTGGTGAGAAATAATTGTTCACTGTAATGTTAACTATTCTGGATTGACGATAAACTATATAGTATGGAGTACAGTAAAGGATTAATAAGAATAATAAAATGTTACAATATAGTAAGAAAACGCGAGTGTTGCTACGTGGATGAAATGAAACTTCTTTAAAGAGGATATGAAAAAAAGCGTTTATCACGATAAAATATTAAGTTGTAATGGAAAATTAAGACTACGTGTGACTATTTTAGTGACTATGTCTAATACAACCTTGGGTATAACACATTAACACACTGATTTTTGGTGAAGGCCAAAAACTTTTTGAAACCCAATATCGAATTATGTATATTATTGTATGTAGTCAGACATTTTCATTCAATGTATAATATTATATTATACATACTATTTACTCGACACACCGTCGTTACCGCAACTCGGACCAGGTGCATAACAAGCGATGCTCGTTCATATTATACTATACGACACTCCAGCGGTTACCGATGTAGATATTTTATGTCGTACCAAAGCGTAGGTTTCGTTGACCGGTCAAGTAAACTGTGGTGATGACGATTGACGGCTAATCGAAACCGAACTGAAAATAATGTATTTCTGTCCTCGAGTAGTAATGGAAAAGAAAAGAAACAATATACAATGTTGTAATGACGAGTTATTACTTCGATATAACGTTTAAACAGATTAAAGTTAGTGCAGTGATTTGTATTTATTTCTGATAAGCTTCTATAGAGCGTTTTTGCACTATTCATTAAACTTTTACTACCAAAATGCTTGTTATTGGTTGGCGCTTGCTATTTTTTTGAGTCTAGCGTTATAAGTACGTATGGTTACATCGTTAATAACAAATCAACTATCATTTAAAATTACATAAATTATGTAGCGTCATTTGTGATAGTGTTCAGTGCTTATATTCACCAGTGGGGTATTTTTTGATATGAATTATATATTTTTTTTAATATTAGAAAATTATAATATACTTACTATTGTACCTACACCTAAACGAAATCAAGTTTAGGTATATGTACCGAAATAAAAGTTTTAAATACATTGGTATTTATTTCGGTTTTTTGCGTTATACTTACCTACCTAACGATAAATGTTACTCTGGTCACAGCAGGTATGCTTTTTTTTAAACGTTTTCTATCAAGGTTCAAATAATAGCACATTTTATATAAAACAATAAGCATACACAGAGTGATTTTTTAAGCACCCTCACACCCTTTTTATACTTGAACGATCATTGAAGCAGACGTCGCTTAACCCATCATGATTATTTCAACAAGATTTAACTTGGATTTTACAAATGTAACTTGGTACCTTTAGGCTATAATATAGCCGCATAGGTATAATGCACCATTAATATAATAATATATTATTTAAAATAAAAAAAATTCCAAATATATCCAATGACGGTAGTGTAAGCGTGTGAAAAACCAACAATTTTTATCGAGTCTTGAATATTGTAAGTTTTCGACATTTGGCTATGCTATTATCATTATGTGCACTTCTTGTCTGATGAAACGCGCCACGATAACATAGCTTCAAATACTTATAGACGCCCATAGTTCTATGACAGTTGTGTACAATTTATACTGCGTAATTTCACATATAATACCTATAATGGGCTCTGAGTTAATATGGGTTTGTAAAATCCAAGCTGACCATCAAATTTAATGAAAGCGATCGTATATACGAAAACAAACGCGTTTATCTGCGATACGATATTGTTATTATTTATTTCTGTCATAGTGTCGTTAGTGGCCCGGAGTTAGAGATGATATAGTTGGCTAACAGTCTGATGGCAGCTTTTACACTGAGACGGCTTTTGAAACCGATGGTCCGGTATGCATGTTATGTATGAAATCTAATATTTTTGAATGTGAAGCTCCTTAGGTACCTTAAGTTGGATTCGTGGGCTCAGACGTTGTGACTAAAAATCGTCACGGTCGTGGTTTACTATAGACACTATAATAAATAATAAACAAGGGTCCAATCAGATGATTGGATTTTGCCGGCCAGTTGCCGTGTTTCTCCTAGAGCGGTAAATACGTCAGAGTGGCGACTAGCTGATCGGCTAATGAAAAAGGACATTGCATGTACATTATTGTTGTTACCACAATCTATAACTATATACATAAAAAACCGGACGGCAGAGGCGGGCTGGCAAAATCAGGTCGTCTGTTTGGACCCTTAGGTGTCTATGATGGTAATAAATAATAAATCAATTTGTCTTATCTTCCTACCTATCAATTTTTAATTAATTTCAATTTTTATTTTTATTTTTTTCCATTACAAACTTAATATTTGACTTTGATGAACCTTTTTTCATACCATCTGTGAAGAACACTTCATCCGGGCGTACTATTGCAACACTCGCGACTTTTTTTATTTCATACCTATTAAATACATTAACGGCTGCCGTTCACGACAACTTCGCACAACATTTTCGGCGGATAGTGTTGAACGAGTGAACTAAAGTAATATAATATAGAGATTTCACGTCTAATAATATTGTGCCAAAACTTTTTTTTTATTCGTTTTGACCGCAATAAAACGCAATATTGACGCTTTCTATCGGGTCGGAGAGCACTTTTGTTAAGAATTTGTAAAAGAAAATATTTTTATCTGGCTGTTGAATAAAATATTCACACTGCAATAGTTGTGCAATATTAATTATTAATAATATTATAGGAATTATTGTTGGGAATTTGAATTAATTTTGAAATATACAATTTTTTTTAAACTTCACGATTAAAATACATTCTTATGAGAGTTTGATGAAATCCAAGGACATGGTACAGACATTTGAGGTGTATCAGGCGGTGCGTCATTAGTTGATATATGTGTACCTATATATTATTTTATAATGTCGTAAATTAATCCAGCATTCGTGCACATGATTATACACAGCATTGTGGTATTATTGTACTATGATTTTGTTGTACACATATAATGACCAAAAGTTGTTGGAAAGGGGTTGGTATTTAGGAATATGGGCCGCAAGGGGATAGATCCGACCAATGAACGGCAACAAAATGGAGAACGTTACAGTGTAACGTTATTCGAAAGGCAGGCGCGTACGGTTCGCACAAGCGCACACGGCGGCGCATATTATCATACAATAATACAGTTATACACTGTATATGTATACCACGTAAATCCGAGAGTTGCGCACATTATAATATAATCATAATATCCGAATGCAAATATTTTATTTACTGCAATACATTATCCACTCGTAAATAATACGTAATATTATACTCGTTATAGCATTATGGTAAGTATATGTTATTATAGTTATTACTCATTTGTGTATCTATAAGTTAAAAACTTAAAACCATTGTAAGTATAGCCTTATATGGGTACTGTAATGCTTACCATAAATTAATTATTTTCACGACCACACAGTTTAAGATAAAAGACAATAATAATTATAAATTAAAATTTATAATCTCAACTTTTCTCTGACAAAGTTTTGTATAGAAATTGTATAAATCGTTTCTATAAAATATGCTAAATGTATACACGCATATTGCATATATTATATAGGTATTGCGTTCATAGTTCATTCTATTTTCTTTCGAATTTGTATTCCTCATTGAAAATTTAAATCAAATTAAAATATAATTATTTTGGTAAGTTATATATACCTTTATGTTGAAATAAATGATATTGATCGCTTCTCTCGCATTGTAAATTTATAAAACACTTTTTTATGTGGAAAAAAGATTTTATATTTTTGATAACGTTATGGGTACCAAATAGGCAAATACTGTGCTTAAAATAATTTATCCAGATACATTTTTTTAAAATTTGCCTGTTAAAGATAGGTACCTGTTATATATATTAAATACATTGTACCAATTATACCTGCTAATTAATCGCTGAATATAGGTAGTTGATTTTATCCTCATGTATAACACACGGCATAATGATAAAATGGTTTTAATATAAAATAAATATCTATTAATATTTTTATTAATACCTATTAAGGTACTATATATTCTATTATATATAGTTTAGTAGCTGTAATATGTTAACTTATTGTAGTAAGTACTATACAGATATTAATTATGTTCCATTTAAAAACAAATTTACCAATATAATACTTTTGAAGTACCTGAATAATATTATGTATGTAGTATGTATCATCTGAAAATAAGTTTGTTAATAAACTGATGATATCACGCTACGAATGACTTATAGGGCGTTAAACGCGGGTGCTGCATTTACATGTATGTGCGCATTCGTTAGAACCCCTACAAAATTCAAATTGGTTGTGCTCAGTTATTTTCAATTGTTGACTTGAACGATTGTACCTATTATATTATATTGCATGGCCAAAAGAAAATGATAAAGATACGTGTGCCTGCAAAACCAACGGTAGAATGGCATACTCGAAACGAGCAAAAGTATAGTTCGGTCCAACTCCGCGCGTGCCGTACTAACTTGAGGAAATATTATTGTTCTCTTCCTCTATTGTTCAATTATTCGTGTTTAACACTTATGTAAATAAAAAACGATTCATCATAAAAAAAACAATTTTCATGTAGTATATATTTTACCCACATATTATAATATTATTATTTTCCAAGCGAATATTGGTTTAATTTAACTTATAGTATAATTATATACTAAATGATTACGGTAAGTAGGTCTAAAATATACTTAATAATATAACTAATTCCTATAATATAATATTGTAATTATATATTGTAAATCGAATATTACAGGTGTTTTTTTTTTATAATTTTCACCATGTATTTATTCGTTCAATACAACTTGATTGTATGCATTTCAGTATAATTGTCTACTTATCTAACGACATTTCAAAAAATGTATTCTATTTCTTATTGATCATCTGTTATATAATATAATTATCTAATAAATTATCTATGTAAGTCATACTATAAAAATAAGTTGCAACAATCTATAGTACATATATAGCTGACAAATAGCGTGGACTTGAATACTTGATAAAGTTAACACTATATAGCTTTATATATTGCTTATAGGTACTCATATAATTTACATGCGTGTGATTATAAATTATGTAATATTTATAGAATTGTTCATGAGTTATGTTGTATTTTGCAGTCTACGGATGAGTCGGAAAATTCGAATATCCATTGTTTATACAGTACAATTTGAGTATACGATTTGAAGTTTTAATTATAATTGGAAGTGTTTTGTTAACTTTTCCGGTTAAATTTCAAAACTTTCGAACGACGTTCGAGTTAAAGTGTTTAGGGAGTTTCTGATCAACATAACTTTCCAATTGTTTCCGTACAAATTTGGAGGGTGTGTTTTTAACGGGTATTTTTTTTTATTCTCACTAAAATTGAATATATTCACAATGCTAAAAAACAAATCTATTGTTTCAACCAGACCTACAAGACAAAAGAGTGTAATACCCGCCATTTTGTTGTGCCCAGCGTGGAACTTTTAACTCCCCCTATTTTAACCATTAGAAATTATATATAATATATATTCTAACAGAAAAAAATGTATGTCAATGGAGGGAAAATAACGTTTAGTCGATATATAGTACAATAAATAGGGTACTTGGTACAAGAGTGAACGTCCCGCAGAGAGTAGTTCTTTCGAAACTATATAATTTCCCCCTACATTCGATTAAAACTGGCCTTTTATGATATTTTGTGATTTCATAGTCGGCTTAATCTGGTACTTCCGTTTAAAATCTTGATAAACATCTGCCCAAATATCTTATGTAATTTAAAAATAAACTAATCATTATTTGAATGAAATGTAACTGGTAAGCTTTTATGAAGATAAATATATTATTAATTATTATACTCTGTATGTACCTAACTATCTATAATGATATTGTACAATTATATTAAAATATATTATACAAAATACATTTATTGTCTTTGTTAGACATTTGATATTTCTAATATTATATTTTCCGAAATTTGTTATAAATAGGCAGGCACTAAATAATGAATGAATATTATTTTAAAATAAAATTCAACAATATAATACTTATAAATTAGTGCAGTATTTAGTGTATATTATTAGCAACTAAGACCAAGAAGTTTTTCATGATATTACTTAAGTTTTTATCGATCGTGTATTAATAAATACCATTAAAGAAATGTGTAATCGTTATTTTCAAATAATAATGAGCATTTTGTATGGAATCATGTTTGTTTATATTTTTGTTTTTTTTTATAAAAATACATCATTTGAAAGAAATGTTCAATCGGGAGGGATTAATTATTTATGAGACTTTCGGTCTTCGGAGTAATATGTTTAGGGAGAATAGGTACACCCATTACACCCATTTTAGTTTAGCAATATTCAATTCCATAGTGAACATATTTAAGTATTTTGTTCCTTCAGTAAATTTCTTTACATGCAGTGTTCATAAAAATAATATCTAAATATTTTTCTTCACGCGACGAATTGTCTACATTTTCCAGTACTTAATTTTAATAATGCGTATTTTGTCTTGCCATATGATATGTCTTGTTTAAATAATTTCTTGGTTTTTATAATGTATATGAAATAGTAAATATATTACAAAACCAATGTTCAAGTAAGACGAGAAATTCAATACGGTGGATGTATTATTAATATTACTACAATATATTATGTTTATGTGATGTGGAATGTGTGAAATCATTATTGATGGTTTTAACGGCGGATAATGATGTCATGATGGTTATAACTTACGTATAATAATTTCGAGAAGTGTGCCGGTTGCCGGTATACAAGAAAACGCGTCTATACCGGTATAATGATATTATATTAATATATTCGTTGTTTATCATTAAAATATGACGTGTTGATTTGAATGGTCGTTGTTACGCTTGTAATATTATTATCGTGACGATACACATTTGAGGTTATCATCGTGTGCGATGTCAGTGTTTAACTACCTACCCAATAAGTGTTTGCGGGACTGGCACACAATATGATATTGTAATATTCATAATCATACGTTTATAATATGATGATAATAATTATAATAATAATATAATGAACGCGAAGGGATTACGTGTCCCGCCCGCGGCGGCGTGCACCGCTACGGTCGCGTGCAAATAATCTCGCAGACGCTAGTACAAAAGCTATTATGGATAGGGAAAAAAAAGTGAGCCCGTAACGTCACATTAACAGCTTAACAGTATACACTTTAATACGACCGAGTGTGGAGTACATACGCATTATATTATATTAATATAACGTTATTAATAAAAATATTGTGTGTACATGTAATATGGCCGGGGGCACCCGCGTCATCGCACCGTATTATATTAGAATTTAACAGTGATATTATATAACAAAAACAGTACCTATTATAAATATCGTGTACAATAATATCGTGTACGTGTTTACGGCGCGTCCGGAGGCGTTGGCGCAGAATTCCTGAAAGCCCGCCGAAAATGTATTATAGCGACGCCACCGTCATCCCCCAGCGCCGAACGACGGTGGTTGTATATCTGCGAGCGCACGTCATATTATAATATGTGTGTGTGTGTGTGTGTGTGTATGTGTACACTTTTTTAATCCGAGATCGGTAAATCTACTGCAGAGGACAGTGATCACGCGCAGACGCGTCCCTCGCATTAAGTGTCATTATTATTATCACAGTTTGTTATAATTTATGTTTAAATTGTCCCCCTCCTCACACATAATACAACGTTGTTACTATATAATTATTATATGATATTATATTATTGTACGAAGCGTCTATATTTATTGCGCGACGACGTCCGGGAAAATCCATCGAGACCCTCCCAAAAGCAGTGCTGGACCCGCGGCGGGCCCAGCGCCGAGTAATTGTAAACGAATTATTGAATGGGGGGTGGGAATGTGGGAGCTTTTTTCTGCAATCATAAGTAAATTTTGTGAAATGATAGTTCTATTCGATATGGTTTTTGCTTACGCTGCAAAAATTCGAAATTATATACGATGTTTAAGCATAATTGATTTTTAGTAATTTCTTTTTGTCTGATTGCAACTAAACTTGTTACTTTCTATCATATATTAGTGGTCAGTGGTCACACAAGTTAAATGGCATAAAAGATATTATTTACATATTTAAATACATTTCTAACTGTTACAGTAACTTGTCAAAAAATATGATGTCTATAATAAATTAAAGAGAAAACGTGCGAATTGTGAGATATGCTGTATATGAACTGTAATTTCTTAATTCCAACTGTTCTTGCCACGTCTATTATGAAAGGGTAGTTTACCTTGTTTATTTTTCAAGTTGTTAAGTTATAGGTCGGTAGGTACTTACTTACATCATATTATTCATTCAGCAGTTATATAAGCTATATAAATTATAACACATTGATACCGGTACATACAATTTAAATATATTTTAAAAAATTCAAATGGATTCTAAAACAATTTATAAAATAATATTAGCTAAATTTACTAGGTGCAATTAAGCATTTTAATCTTTAAAAATTGAATATTAAGCTGATTTAATTATTATTTAAATGTTTACACTTGAAATTGTTTTTTATTAGTATACTATTATTTCAATATAAAATTTAGAAAAAGAATAACACCCACTACTATATTCGAGATCAATCCAAATTGCAAGTGTTTAAGTGAAAATATAACTTATAAACAAGTCGGGCATTGAAAATTAAATATTATTTACGAATAATAGCACTTTAATGCGTAACATTTATTATAGTTTATGTGTATAGATATCGTATAAGTACGTACAGCTGCAACCATAATAATACTATATGACATAATATGAATTACATATGGTGTTATTCGATGTGATATTATGTATATCATTTCGTTTATGAATACTTAATTTTTCGCTCATTCAACAGTGCGCGTGAGTTAAGTACAGCGGAGGATGTTGAGACTCGAGAGCGTGCTCGTAATGTAACTAAAAACCATCAGGCAAACCGGATAATGACAACGTATTTTGGAGGGTGTGAAAATTAGGCGTTTCTGTAGCAAACACTCGCTGTATAATACCCTTTCATTGATACTGTTATTTATACAGAGAACATACAAACTTGATACAATATAATTATACAGTTTACACCCATGAACTTCCGTCGAGGGTCTAAACTAGTATACGTATTTAAATGTTATAATGATCTGAAATAAAATAAAACCGTTAAATATCGAATGTTTATAATATGATACAGCGCACTTCATCTACCGCGGTGTAGATCATGTACGAAAATTAATGAGTAAAACGTAAAATATAGACTTTTATAAATCCTTTTTTAATTTTATAGACTTCATAGTTAATTGTATGTTATATTGCTTATAGATAAATCTATAAATTAATAATCTTATAATCTTAATTCTTAACTACGAGGCTTTTATAATACTATTAAAATGGCATAAATGTATAAGGTATGTAATTTATATTGCACCCCATAATAGCCCAATAATTTATTATCATTTCGGAATTATCCAACTTTCGGCTAAATATGAAAGTATCTGGAAATAATGTGTCCAGACCACTTTTACTTTTTTAATAATCGTTTTTTTTCTTACAGCTTATTTATTTAGTAAAACTTTCATGAAATACTGTGAAAACGTATATAGTATCATTTTGTTGGGTATATTTTTTGCGTTATTTAACTATTGGTATACTAAATACTTAGTATTAAAACTTTATGTATAAATAATACAAATATAAATGGTAATACTTTTCAATAAAGTTATTTTATAGTTAAAGTTGTTGTTTGGAAACATTTTCAACTGAATTTTCAGTTGAAAAATTGATATTTTGCCAAGAAATAATCGCTGTAAAACTTTTCCCGAACTCGAAACACGACTTGCCGAGAAATATTCACCACGGTATTTGATTCAATATCGCCAAGAGTGTTTTTTATTGCCTGCAGACCATTACCACTGCAATGATACTGTCTGGCGAACCCTTTAAATATCCGACCCTCTGCTTTTTATAACCCGTCACAGTAATAAAAAAAAAAATACGTTCGCGTTTGAAACATATACTCCGTACAAATATATATGCAAATTTACACATTTTCTAGAAATTCATTCTATTACACTTATAACTCGTTCTTTCCAGAACAGACCGATAAAATGACATATTAATATTTTATATTCTTCCTTTAAATAAAACGACATTTTATTGTGGAAGCCAAACCAAATTTATACGAAATAAAAAAAGAAATATTTAAATACTACAGATTATTATTTGTGCATTATTTGAAATATTAAACCAATAAAAAAATATAAATCTAAAAGATATTTTGCCTATTAAAAAAAAAAAAATGAAAATACATGATTATTTTATTTAAGATATTTGAAATTTTGATATTAAAATACATTGGAAGCAGTTTGTATAGTGAAATAAAGGTTGTTAACTTTTAAAGAGTTACAATAGGTGCTTTATAGGCGCTCTATATTAAATCATATTCTCCAAATATTAGTGAATGACACATTTTTATACGTATTGGACACAAGATAATCTGTATGAGTACTACTTCTTAATTATATATATAAATTCTTATTTTATGTACTTAGTTATATGATATAATCCAGAACAATAATTAATTTTGATGCTATGATTATTTTTCCAGTAGGCACCCTGTATCAGTATGTTAACTCATAGTTTAACTACATTATCATAATACCACCTTGATAAATACGTTTTGCTATAATCTCGTAATCAGTTAAATCGGAAAGTTCAATCAATATGCTTATACAAATTAATAAAGTTATAATCAAATTTCAACTGAACATTACAATTATGTACATCTTTCATTTAAACTATTTTAAATCATGCGTAATTTTATAGGATTTATAAATGGCTCCCTCATATAATTTACACGAATTGATTAATTGGGCATATTTTGTGGAAAACCTACAATTTATTGTGGATGAAAATCCAACCAAATAATATTGGATTCATTTAAAACAATCTTTTTTGCTTGAGGTACAGTATACAATTAATAATAATGTTAATAATGACATCAATAACATATTGAGCGTTATAATTAATTATATATATATATTATATTTTACATGGTCACATGGTGTCGAGTAAGAGTAGCTTCGTGCTCAAAAATAGTTGATTCCCGAATTTCCGATGTGTAGGTAAAAGAAGAAGAAATAGCAAAAGGGTAAGAATAGGAGAATGCGACTGTGCGTGAGTGAGACAGGAGAACGGGTGAAGGGAGGAGAGCGAAACGTTTTATATAAGAGGGAATAGAATTCGTATTTTATATTGGTGACGGTGAGGGTGCAGCAGTAAAGTTATTCGAGGACTCGACAACCGGGGCAGAGCTATTGTTATTTAAATGTCTCAATAGAGATCAGAATCATCGTGGCAGGGAAGAATTTTCAATTAATTTATATACACCCGTTTAAAAGGAGACATTTGCCCTTGCCTCTCTGCCTCCCACGTACTGAGTCTTATTATTGTCCTTGTTTCCCACCGCCGCGGAGAGAATTAATTTCGCAGCAAATATATTATTATAAATTTTGTCGAAAGCTTTTATATAAAGTTCGAAGAGTTAAAGAGAGAGAGAGGAGGACTGAGAGAGATAGAGAGAAAGAGTGATACGAGAAAGAGTGCGAAAGAGCATAGGAGAGAGTGAGTTAGAGCGCGAGTGGAAGGTTAGAGGGAAGAATACCTACTTTGTCCCTTTTTGACAAAAGCTCCCTCTGTATATAGTAGTGGTAGTCTGCTGTTTCTCCCATTGTCTCCAAGTCTCGTGTCCTGCTGTGGCGGCGTCCGTTCCAAATTATTATTATTAATACGGCGACGCACCCGGAGAGATATTTACGCTTTGTCACCCTCGACCAATATAAGACACCCTCTCCGCTTCCACCTACTCCTATTATTACTAATTTCAATTTAACACCTACTGCAGGGTCACTGGTGAGTGTGCGTGTGTATAATGTATGTATATGTATACATGCACACATCGGCCGATAATACTTCGTGGAGGGTCGAAGATATCAAGACAAATAATAGTGTTTAAGCTTTATTAAGCCATCCATCCGGAATTCTTGATGCACTTTATTGTCGCTGAATCTTCCAATACATTGTTTATAGATTTCATCGTAACTGCAGTGCCCGGTGCCGTATTTCTATCGTACTAGTAATATTATACATATTTTATTACTATTTAATGATTTATAAATATATCCCTGCAATAAGGGGAACATTAATCGTTCAGTAATCTCACAACGACCCTACGAATATAATGTGTCTCTTGAAATAGATTTAAATTATGTGCGTTCATATAATATTCAATTTATTTATTTATTTTATTCAAATAATAATTAATACATTACATTTAAATAAATTAAAAAATTAAATAGCATAGAAACGATTCCTCTTGAAGCTAAGTTTGTGGTAAATTAGTCATTAAAAATTTCATTTTTGTTGTATAACGTTTAAAATTCTTAAACTCTATTTTTACATACATTCTTATATAATATTAAACTAAAAACTTAAAATGAAAGTTCATCTGACAACCAGTTTACAGTAGATTTTTCATATGTCATAACTCATAATATATAATTAGCCTTTTTATTTATAAAAATGAAAATATTTTGTTTAAGATACGGTGTCATTGTATTAAAACGAGATGGACCAAATAATCTAGAAAATGATTTCCAAAAAGTTTTTTGTATACTCAACTGAATATTATTATAAGCTATTCTTTCACGTTTTTTGACATGTTTAAAACTAATTTTTTTAGGAACACTCTAAACAGCAAATTGATTATACAGAAAAACCTGATTGGTAAAACTTTTCGTTCTTCAGAGTTGGATACCGTATAGCTTTTAAAATATTTTTTGCTTAGACAAATTGAATAGATATATAAATATATTATAAATCGTAGTAATTTCTACTGTGCTTGTTTTTGAAGGACAGTTTTACTTTGTATTATATTTTCAATGAGTATTTACAGTATTTCAAAGAAGTATAATAATATATACTGTATTGAAACATGTATTATGTCTAACTAATAAACAAATTGAAAGTATAAATTATAATAGAGGTATTCCAAACGAGTATTACATTTATACCAAATTGTATACAAAATAAATTGTGCCTCGTCAAATATTTGGAAGCGTTGGCGTATTTTCATACCATCTACATTACTCAATTTAATGCAGTTTCAACCACAGTTTTTAAATTTTTTTAAAACAAGGTACCTGTAAATGTCTATAATATTAATATAAAACTTAAATTAAAGACAAAATAAAAAATAATTTATCGTGTATATTTTCATATGATGCTATAAATAAGGTGATGTTGAAAATATATACGAGTAAATTTAAAATTAAATAAAGAGGTATCATACGCTGATGAATTCTGATGTTCTCCTTATTATTAATTATATTAGTAGTAGATTTTCGATAACTGATGAAGTGACGACTGGTAGCTCATCTAGTCCGGTAATATTATAATAAGCATAGTAATTAACCCTAGTTGCATACCTGAGTTAACATTATTATTAATTTGTTATTAAATTTCCTATGAAAAATACTCATACGAGCCATCGTTGATTAGTTTTTTACAAAACAATTATGTTGTTTACAACGACCGATTTTTGTTGTGATGTTTCCATTGATTAAATCGTATTTAGTGAACTGCAGGTCACAACAATATTGTGAAAGCAAATACCTTAGCAAATTATTTGATTCGAATCCTATTTTTTTTCGCAATATTTGTTGGATATAATAGAGTTTATTAGAATTTATTTATACGTATTGATGTAGCTATATACAATATCAATATATTGATAAAATATGTTCTCACCAGTATCGATATTTGAAATATTATGTTGTTGTTGTTTTTAAAATGAGATTAAATTTCATTTTTACCGCTATATACATAACAAAAAAATATTACGTTTATTTAGACACACAGTTTACGGTTGATCTTGTAAAACGATAAGAGTGTTTAAATCGACCTCTTATTGTTATTCTATCATCTGTTAAAGTAATACGTAAAAAAAATGCTGTTAGCAAATTAGTGTTCCGTTATAGTAATAGTTTGATTGACAGGTCGAATAATAAAACGATTTCCTCCCGATTCTCATACAAATAATATAGGTACCTTAATACAGATTAAAAAAAAAGGTATTAAACATATTATTATAACTCCAAAAAGTGAATTCAATCGAATAAACCAAACAATTTCGAGTTTAGAACACGGGGTATATGTATAAATTAAATTATTATTCTTACATTCGTTCGACTATGTAACTTTTATAATTCAAGTTTAATTTAGGTTTAGAATATTTTCCTTGCGCATATTTCACAAAACATAATATGATGCATAGAAAAAAATCATTTTGGATTTAAAAATATATTAGACTTTTATAACTTGTCACGATCTCTATTTTTGATAAATTACAGACTATTATGACATTTTGTCGTTGGCTTATAACACTTGCTCTGCCGTCGTCGTCTCTCGAAGGGTGGCTCCTCGTCATCATGATTAATTATCATCCTCATCGATTCGTCTGAAAGAAACACCCCACAATATAATATATTTGATTTACTGCTCTCTATAACGGGGAGTTGTTTATACACTTTTACATTTTAAGGTGGCCGGCCGTCTGTAATTGGGTCTTTTGTTGGACCTCAATTGAATGAATCGCAAACGTGAATACTTGACACAACATTTTTTCCCTTTAGTTTATTCCTTCTACTGTAGTAAGTTTTCAATTATTAAATAAACTGTGTTTGAAAACGTTTCGGAGCGGCTATCTGCCAGTGACATTTGTTTACTCTTTCGAGTTCACCGGTGCGGTAATCAAATTCAATTTGCCATGTTTATTTGTTTTTTGGATTCTATTTATAAACACAAGATGTAATATATCTATAAGCGATACAAAAAAAAAAAATGTATTTCGACCTTTTAACTGATAAACATCATTTTTAATTTTGAGGTTTACGTCAAATAAGTTTCGTTTTTAATGATAGGTGTAAAATGTACCTACAATTTCTAATCCAGAGTGTGTATAGACAGAGTGCACAACAATTATGTACCTAATTAATTTGATCGTATGCCTGATTATGAGTTGTGAAATGATAATAAATAGTATAAATACCTATAATGGTTTCATAAATTAATGAAATTGTTAAAAAAGTTCTAGATTAATAATATACAAGTAAGTATTATAATAGTTATCTATTGCCTATTACCAATGAATCTATATGTAATTATAATAGTTACAATTGTCGATCAAAATACTTTTTGCATGGACATAATATTGAATTTATATTTTCTTTATTTCTAAAAATTGTTTATTATCTATAGCCATTGAACATTGGGAAGTAGGCACGACGTTATAATATTATAATATTTGAGTAAAAATATGATAAATAATACAATATAATGTATTGCTATTCTCTAATATAATATATATTTGAGTGAAATAAGGTATTAAGATTTCAATTAAGTTTTTATTTGTCATAATATATACTATATTTTCTCTTCAATATTTTTTTTGATATAATACTATATTAAGTGTTCTTAAAATTACATATTATAATTCCTTAGAATTTAGACTTTAGATCGGAGACCCCTACCTTAAATCATGAATTGTGTCTATATTATGCTTTGAATATATTTTGATTGTCTGAATAATTTCTTTTATCATAAAAATAAGCTACTGTTATGGGGATCGTTGAAAAAACTGCACACAAACATATTTCTATACACGACTGCACACATATTATTATGCTATATTATGTCCTTATACTTAATACTTTGTGTCAAATTAAGCTCTATGGAATTTTTGTCAAGTATTTATTATTCATAACAACTCCTTCTTAGTCCACTCCTCTATTGCCCTAAAACATTGCATATTATATACGTGGTATACATCATGTCACATACAGTCAATTGCTCTTATACATATACCGCTATAACAGATAACTTGCCTTAATAATTAAACGAATAAAAAATTCATATGTTAACCAGTTCAATATTAGTAAAATAGGACCATTTATGTTTAAATATATTTATATTTCATCCCCCAAAGGTACTCGATCAATTTTAGTAAATTTTTTAAATACAAATATAAAGGAAAGTGATACATTTTTGGTACAATATTTGAATTTAAAATTAAAACCTGATGGTAAAAACTAAATACTATATTGTTTTTTATTAGTGAATTCCTGATAAAAAATCGAATACTTTGTTATAAATAAAATATAAATGTTTAATTGTGTTATCACAAATTTATGGTGATGCACGGGAATAAGCAAGTGAAAAGAACTTATTTAGTAGATACAATTATATAGTTTAGTTTAGTTTAATTAAATTATTTTTTTCTTCGTCTGATAATTTATTGATGTAGCAGGTGTCGTTTAGAAATGTACCTGTATATAAATATATATATCATTTAGCCACAAAGGTACACATTATGTCCACATCATATTATATAGGTATCCGGTAAACAATATATTCTGTTATCGTTTAAATGATTTTTGTCCGTGAATGAACAGCGTATTATGAATGTATCGCGTCGGACCCACGTGTAATTCGATCGCAATCGATATTTCGTCGAAAAAAAAGAATGAAAAAAATGAAAACTGAATGGCTGCAGAGTCAAAAGGTCCCGCGAGTAAGGATGGAATCGATATGATTTTTAGCGATGCGCCCACATAGATGACAGTTGTTCCACTTTTGTATAATATTATATTATCGTGTCACTGCGCGTTCAATTATGTATACTATATAAAATAATATTGTCATTGTACGATAATAATCTGTGGCCGAGTGGACCGTGTGGAAACAAAACTACCAATCTCTAATCGCTGTTGGAAATCTGGGTACAAAAAGAAAAAAAATCCCTCTATTCATACCGGACGTATCGATTAAAACAGAACTGTTTCACGGGGACTATTTCAATTGCGGTAAGACGATACACGGTGGTAAATCGGATATTTTATTTTACAGAAAAAACGGAGAGAAAAAAAAACAATAAAACGTGTACTTTTTGTTCTATTTCATAAACTCCATTCAAAAATATGGTCTGACGGTACAATATAATTTTTATTATTATTCGGTAGGCGTTTCCGGCAGCTCTGTGTTTTTTCCTTCAATTTAAACAATATAACTGCCAACTGGAAAAACCACAGAAACAGCAGCACTAGCAGCAAACATATCAATTATCCCATTGTATCCGAACACAAATCGGACACAAAGATACCCCATCGGGATTTCACATATTATATACATACACAATTATTATATTAAACTACGTCTTTTTTTAATACGGTATAATGTTTTAATAATAGCCAACGAGCTACGTTTTTAATTTTTTTTTTTAATTCAATGCTTCGAAATGGGCGGGAACGTCAACGCCCATCTAGTTGGTCCATAAAAACGTCAAATGAAGATATTATCCTGCTTACTAATTAATTACCTACCTATAACATACAAATTATACATAAATGGTTTATACGTTTTTACTCTTCAAAATAATTGATTAGGGGTGATTTATTACTTTTCTAATCTGTATTATATCAATAATCTATATAATATATTATTAACTAACTTTTCTTTTTATACAAATATTTTTAATATTATAGTTCAACGATTACATTATTACATTATTAGATCTTGATAATTCCTTAGAATTTGACTCAACAGCAAAATTGTGTTGAATATCAGCTGTTAAGAGCAATACCAAATCATCGCCGATTCCGTTAGCATTCCTTGGATTCACCAAAAATCAGTAGAACTAAAATGTTCTATTATGAATTCTCAATTCAAAAGAAATCAAATAATAAAAATCAATAAAAATATGCACACTCGTAATTCGTCCATAAAATCTGTGGAATGTCAGTGTTTACAAACTGACATGTTTTTTTTTAAATAAAATTAAATATATAGGAGGTACCTATATATATATATATATATAATTATTTTTTGAAATATATATGACGTTTTAAGTGGCAGACATTTTCAATAATGATTGAGAGCGGAGAAAAATGTAGACCTACCCACTCCAAACTCAGTTTGTAATCATTTAGCTCAAGCACAATATTGTACGGGCATACAGCTGGTATAAATTCAATGACTTTAACATAGGTACTACACACGCTGTCGTCACTACCAAGTAATACATCTATATATATATATATATATACAATTAGATGGTCCAATAACTTAATTGTTTATGATCTTCTTGCAGCAGCAAACGTTTTTATCGAAGGGTTCTCCGGACGATCGAACCCTTATAGTTTATTTAGTCATTAAATTATAATCAAACTAAACTGAACTTTCATAAAACAATTTGTAAAAACTAATTTATTAATCGATATAGTAAATTATGTTATTATAATATGTTACGGTAACGGAAATTCTCTTGAAGTTGTTTTGAATAAAATAATACGTCGTATAATAATTGGTAATTCATACTTAAGATCTTACATGGTTATATAGGTAGAGGTATATACCTAGGTGTTTTAAGTATACAAATGATGATAGATTTCATGTAATGTATGCAGACAACGCAGATAATTTGGATTTACAGATCAAATATGTACAAAAGAGAGACTCCGGTTCATATGAATGCCAAGTATATACATTTTTATCATAAGTATAAATTAGTAATCATAATAATATTAAGAAAACTGTATATTACAATTAAGATAAATAAATATTGAAAATGTTTTATCGACTTAAACAATAAATAAATATTATGTTATCATCTAAGAAAAAGCTTACTATACAGCAGTAAGTACCTGCCCTATAACACGTTTTAAAAATGTAAACTACTGCAGGTATGTAATTTATGAAGTTTTTCAAATTGATTGAATACCTTTTATTGCATAAATAAATAATTCTATTGGTAATTATATTTGTAACTGTATTCCAATAAATAGACAAATGAATTGATTTACAAAACGTGTATGAAAATATGAACACGACTGGCACTTGAAAAAATTAAAAAATAACCTATAACTAGGTAGGTACTATACATACAGAATTGTTTCACTTTCGATACAAGATGCATTAAAAGTTTTGGATAAAATACTAAATAATTTGTTTTTTTTTAAACTTTTAGTTATAAATTACTAAATACGTTTTATTCAAAAAATGATGGTCTAAGTAAAATTGTTAAAATGTCAAATATGCTTCCAAATTATTCATTTAACTTAATGTTTAATATAATTAAAATAACTATCATTTATTAGGGATACACCATCATTTATTAGTTATATATGAATGTATATAAGTATACCTACTTACTTAGGCTAGGTTCACATGGACGCGCGTACACGCGCGTTAGCCCGCCGCAAAACGCGCGTACGACCGTTCAGATAGCTGCGTTTTACACGCGTTGAATAAAGCAGTGTAAGTAAATAATAGATATCAAAGTACCTAGTTATAATAATATTTTAGTACAGTTCAGACATCCATCGAGAATGGACGTAGTAGATGCTGTGTGTTTATGGGTTGTCCACCGAAGGATAAGAAGACAAAGACAAAAAAGGGAAAGAAAATATTGGGTTCATCCAATTTTAAAAACAAGACTTTCTTTTAGTCTGTATATTACCTTGTATCCAAAACTTCGAGAACACAATGACAAATTTTTTAATTATTTTAGAATGTCTATTAAATCATTTGATGATCTATTAGACATAATTAAAGATGATATAGAAGCTGATGAAAATGCAATAAGATATTGCATATCACCAAACGAAAAACTTATCGTCACTTTAAGGTAAGTCTGTGTAAATTATTATAACTAATAATAATTAAGGGAAATCAAACAAAAATGTCGCTTAAATTATTATTTACTGAAACATATTTTTATACTACTTTAATTATAAAACAAAGTAAATTTTAATATAACCATATGAAAGAAAAAACATTTTAATATTAAAATTTAAAACAAAATAAAAAAATCAACCTTTGGCGTTTAACAAAATTAAAAATAAGCAGGTACCTATATAAATAGAATAACTTTATATATTTATTAAATTAGATTTTTATCCAAATATATCAATATCTGATGACTCTTGAGAAATGTCACTGACAGGTGATGGTACTATATTATTTTGGTTCATTTGAGTGTTGTAAATTTGATGAGGCGTACCATACGGAACTGCAGTTGTATAATTTGGATGATCGTATTGTGAATATGCAAATCGTGGTGTATATTGTTGACTGTAAGCTGTGGCTAAATGGTTAGATTGAGAGGTATCTGTAGTATTTAGATGATGAGATTGAGTTGAAACTGACTGATTTTTTAAAATAAGGTTATAAATTTCAATTTTAGTTTTTAAACGCATTGTTTCAGGTACTTTTTTAATTTCCTTAACTAAAGACAAACAAAACAATTTATCTTCGTCTTCTTCTTTTTTCTCTGCGACATTCCTTTGGTTTAAACTTTTTTCAATTATTTTTGCGAAGTGTTCATCAGCAGGATGAAGTTTTATTTTTTTTCGTTGGTGGTTAGGAGGAGTTTTGAAAATACCTTCCTTGTTTGAAGCACTGGGACTGTCTTCTTCAATCAAATTTTCAGTTGCTGATTCTACGTCTTCATCATCACCAACTTCTGCAGTCTCAAAATTACTCTCGGTCGAATTTTTTTTTATGGTAGGCTGTAGAAACTGTAATCTTCCATAGTATAAATATGACGACCTCGCAGACGCTCCCGATCCAGACTTTATTTGTTTCATTTTTTTCACTTCCTTTACATAGCCATCCCGAAGACCTTTCCATCTTTTTTGTAATTCTAATCCTGCAGAAACCAAAAATCGGTGAATCTTGGTAGATATTATAGTATTATACCGATAAACTACCAAACAAATTTTTATGGAAATTTTACTAAATTTAACAATCTAATAATAATTAATAATTATTTAATAATAAATTATAAAAATTCAAATAATAACAACAATATAACATTAAAAATTTGTAGTAATAATTATAATTACAGCCGTTAATATATTTTTTTAATTCTCATGTAACCTAATAGTGTAAAAAATAATAAAATAACCATACAAATTCAAATAATTTTCAAATAAGATTAATTAGGTACTTATATATAGTTATATGTAATAATTAAAGACCGGATTTATATGCATTTTAAATTTTAAAATATGCACGCAAACATGCACTAAAAAGTCAAAATATGCAAAATAAAACTTTATATTACATTTTATATTAGATTTTTATTTTGCAGTGATAATTATTTATAAATTGTATTAAAATGTACATAAACAAAAAATAAGATATAAATATAACAAATATTGGATCATTAGGTGTATATTGTAATAATAATATAATAATAACGATTATTGAGATAATAAAATAATATTAATAATTTGTATGATTTAACAACATATTTATTTAGATTTTTTGTTATTTATTATAATTGATTATTTATCTGCTCAAATAATTCATCTGATAGTTTATTGGATTTAACTGTATTTGTCATTTTAAATAATGAGTAACCGAATAAAGATATAAAATAAAATAAATAAAATCTTTCAATAAATTATGAATAACGAATTATCATAAAAATTAAAACAATAAATAAAAATCAATAATAATTTTTTATTCGAATAATGCCTGACTCTGATCTCCGTTCAGAATCGTTTTCTTATACATTGATACCTATCAAGTCTTTATTTTTATTTTTCAGATACTTGTCAACAGGTTGCTCAATTACCGAATTACACTATAATTACAAAATTGGAATATCTACTTTGAGTGGCATAATACGTCAAGTATGCCAAATTCTATGGATGAAATTAAAGAATATTGTTATGAAAGAACCTAATAAACAGACATGGATAGATATTTCAACCGAATTCGAAAAACGTGCATATTTCCCAAACTGTATAGGAGCGTTGGACGGGAAACATATACGAATTACTCAACCACCAGACTCAGGTTCAATCTATTTTAATTATAAACATTTTTTTTCTTTGGTTTTGATGGCATTGTGTGATTCAAACTATTGTTTTATATGGGTCGATATCGGAGGTTATGGTAAAGACAGCGATTCAGGGTTATATAAAGAATCTACGTTGTATAAAAAATTGACTGAAAAAAAATTAGATATTCCTGATCCTAAACCTCTAACTGATATTGATGATATAAAAGTTCCATATGTCATTGTAGCTGACGAAGCATTTGGTATGACAGAAAATTTAATGAGACCTTATGGTGGTAAAAGTTTATCGTACGAAAAAAAAATTTTTAATTATCGGTTAACTTTGGCCCGTCGATTTGTAGAATGCACATTTGGCATTATGTGTAGTAAATGGCGAATATTGCACAGACCACTAGATGTTAAGATCGAGTTTGCAGAAAATATTGTTAAAGCCATATGTGTCTTACATAACTATGTCAGAGTGAGAGACGGTTTCAAATATGAAGATACGCTTTATGCAGCACCATTATCAAATCTTAATCCAACCTATACTGGTCGTAATGTACGTGATGCTGATACGATTCGAAAACAGTTTACCAATCATTTTATGAATGAAGGTAAATTAGAATGGCAAGATAAAATGGTTTAAATAATTTTCTATTTTTGTAAATTTTAATACAACGTTAATATAATAAAATATAGATTAATTAAGTACCTACCTAAACTTTTTTTCTGCTCTTCCGAATCTTCTGTGCCACAAAAAATAAGCACCAACTCTTCCCAACTTCTTCTCTTCATTGTTCGGTTTGAGTAATCATGGCTTGACATATCCCATATGGCAGGCCTTTTTTCAACTTCATTGATTAATGTGTCTATGTTAATTTCCATATTTTTTTATACAAAAAACACTTTTTTTCAAAGAATAATAAATTTACACGATATTCAAACCGATCACAGTGAAAGTAAATTATAAAGTAGCTATAATATTATTAGAGTGATACGAGTAACACGAGCTGCTCACGGTAACAATCGCAATTGATCACAAAATTAACCCCAGCACAATTCCATCATATAATAACATATTATGTTCAAAAATAACAATAATTGAAAATATACATTTCGATTTAATAACTGGCATTCTTAGAATAGTAAATGAGTCTAGACGGTGTCCTTAATAATAATAATAATAATAATATTATTAATTAAATATTATATTATTTCCTTTATTAATATAATATATTACCTTTATACATTTATTTTATACAAATAAGTGAATTAAAAATGTATATTATTTCGTAAATCGGGTACACAAACACCTAAACGCGCGTGTCAACTGAACGGTCCAATAACGATCAACAGTATTTAATTTCGCGAAGCCACGCGCGTAGACGCGCGGAAATAAAATCTTGCGTCGTTGTCGTGATCGACGCGCGTGTACGCGCGTCTTCGCGCGTCCATGTGAATGATGTATAAGAAACTCGCATATCTAAATACGCGCGATTAATCGATACGCGTGTACGCGCGTCCATGTGAACCTAGCCTTATTCAATATATATACACAATTCAGATTTACGGAACCTATGTAATGAAATCAATTACTTGTATCTATAAACACATACACTTGCAATATTTGAGGTTAGCCACTGGTAAAAAATGATTTGTACTCTAATAACTTATTTTATGAATTTATGATTAGTTTTGTGATAGACTAATGGAAATAACCCGAAGAAAATTTGAAAATTTATTTGAATAAATTATTATTATTTTTATTTTTTGTTAAATTCGGGGCCGAAAAAAAATCTCTAAATTTTTCGCCACCATCAATTAAGACTTATTCTTTGTAACAATATGTAAATTGTCCAAGATATCAAAGCATAAATGTAAATATAAAATTACCTATACATTTATTTTGAGTACATTTTATTTAATAAAAATATTTTTTATTCTTATATAATATAATATTTTTTAGTTTATGTAATTATATGTAATCAACATTCGACAATATACCATTTACTATTTATTTAGGTATATATTAATATATGTCTATATATACGCATCAAATACACAACTGTTTATATTTATTTTAGTATTTTTATGTATGTTAAAGTATTGAAATAAAACAAAATATTTACGGTTGTGCCCAAAATCAGTGAAATTATAATAGTATTATAGAATATACATATAAACATATAAATTTTAACGATAAAAAAATTCAAAGTACTTATATAGTTGATGTTTCGTGAAAAGCGCTCTTATAATCCTTTATAATGAGTACATCGTATACTGTCGATATTTTTGTGGTAAGACTGTTTATATGCGCAGTTTCCGAGGGTTCTAGGGACCCTTAAATGAAAACAATTAAAATAAGGTACAGGTTAAGTTCTGTGGTGGTAAGGGGTGGTGAAGTGGATCACGTGTCTGACACGATCTGGCTCTCGGTTGTAGGAAAAAAATATTGTTAAACTTTAGTCAGAGAAAGAAATCATTAAAAACACGTTTTAAAAGCACCAAGAATCGTAATGGGGGTTTTCTAATGACGGCTGGGGAATGCGATCAAAAATGAGGATATATAATACCGTTCCAGAGTGGAATGATTATTGCAATCTATTTCCAATTAATATCGGTCTCATTCCGGAGTTTCACCATGTTGGGCAGTTTTTAATGAACAAAAACCTGTCACTGGTTTTAATTAAAATTATTATAATTCAGTGTCGTATCTAAGACGCTCTTCTACGTGCTTTTAAATTATTTAAAATCGCACATCTCATAAAAGATTATTGAACATTAATAACGCTGAACCCTTCCGTAGTCCTGTTCCATTATTATAACGTTTTGTTCAATCATAATTTGTAAATACTATGTAGAAAATTAAATTGTACGGTAAAAATATGTAAGAACATATAATACATGTTACATAAAATCAATACAATATTATACGGAGAATAATACAAGTGCTAAAGTAAGATATTAATATTCTTTGTTCTTATACAAATAGTTTTTTTCTAATGATACTCGTAGGTATAAGACGAGATTATGTTTGAGCTCTGCTGGCAATACATTTAACCGCACATTTTACAGAATTTTTAATTTACGTTGTAAATGTAACATAAAAAATGTGTGTTTTTACACATCAGTTACCTGTTCGGTCATTGCTATTTTTGGAATTATAGATTTATATCTTTATCTACTTGACTATCTGCCGTTCCTATTAATAACTATAGGTACCTACGTACTACGTCTATACATATAATATGGGTAGTAAAAGTTATTATACATCGTATAAGATAATTCAAAACCTACCTATGTAATATAGTAATCGAAAAACATTATCAAAATGAAAATAATGTAGTTTGTATAAAGCAGTATAATGCAGCAGTTATTATTGTAAGCGACCAATATTCACACGGGACAAAAACATTTCGATGACAATTGTCTGTCCTTTTGTACGAACCTTCATTATTATTTTAATCAAAGATAAAATAATATATTATATCAAAAATGAATTGATTGCGTTATATATACCTCAGTGATTCGGCGGTGTATAGTGATAGTAATATATATATATATATATATATATGTATACATGTATAGGGGTACCGTAAACTCACCTGTTCGGCGGAGTCGGTCACGTCTCCTCGGGACATGTTCGCTATTGACAACGATACAGTTTTTTAAATTTTTTTTTTTAGCGGATAACAGAAATAAAATAATGAAATGAAAAGAAACGAAACTCGAAGGGGTTGCAGTGATGTGCGTATATCGTGGGAGTGTTATGTAGCGGGTCCGGGCATTAGTGGTTATAATAATATAATAATATATATATATTATTATACATATGCACGGAGACGGGAGAGCGGTGGTGCAGCGGTGGCGGCAGTGGCGAGGGAGGGCTATTGTGCCAAGAACATATAGCCAGTTTTAGGTCTGCCATTGTCTCGGATTGTTTTAGAATTAAACTATATAATACCCGCCCGTGAACCAGGACCAGGGTATAAATTTTGTATATATGGAGTGATTCATAACAGTGGCTGCCAGGAGCATAGTGTGTGTTCGACTCTATTGAATGCGCCGCCGCAGCAGCAGCAGCATTGTGTTTTGTATTATATTAAACTGTGTTCCTCTCTCTAAACGGTTTCCTATTGGCCTTTGTTCCCGTGCGTGCACACACACACACACACACACACACGCGGGCGCGTGCACAAATAATATATATATTATTATGTTATATGTATACGTGTATTATATTATATGTATAATATATTATTGTGTTTATGTAAATATATATATATGCATATATACGTGTATACACCGCGATTCTCTAGTCCTCCCCGAAAGGATGCATCCACTTAACACCCACCGTGGTGTATAAATATATACACTGAACCGCGGACACAGAACTGAGCTTATAATACTATTGGTGCGTTACGTACATATTATTATATTATTATATTATATAAGATGAGGATGTGGTTGGGTCCGGGGTCATTTACATGTGGTCTGCTTATGTCACCCCCGAAAGTAGGGTAGGATTATTATACGTATAAACATAGGTAAATCAGCAAGTTCTATAAAATATCAAGTTGTATAATGAACTGAGTCTTATATTATGATTTATGACTTAAGTTGCATTTATATTTACTATTTTGTATTTTATTACTAACAATAATATTTATTTAGAATAAAAAATAATTTCATTCCAATGGCCAAGTGTACATTGATAGTGGGTAAGCACAACAAAATATTACATAAGAAAAACTACATTAGTCATTTAAATTATATACATGCTTTTAGTTTGAACAAGAGTAGAAAAAAAAATCAAAATATTACATAAAGTTAATATAACTTGATTACACAATGTAGGTAAGCGATATACTAAATGAACTATTGATAAATCATTTTAGTATGGTTATTTCATTACATTATTATTTTTATTTTTACACATTTTTTCTAAAATTGTACGAATGGTATAAATGATTTGATTAGCGAGAAGAGAAACGACGCAGGTATTTTCCGAACTAAATAAAATATTGCTCGTATACATTGTTGCAAGATGAATATCCAATATTGCATGGTCTAAAACCCTTCTTTTAATTGATTGTTGAAGATGAAAAATATTGTTATTCGAGTAAAATTGTTGTTATGGTGCATAATATCATTTATTAAAGTTTGTTGCTTTCCATAATAATTTACTCAACTTTTACCGGTTACAAAAGACAATTTTAATATTTTACAAAACTCTTTTTACAGAGCATGATTTTACAGGACTCTATACATTATGGAAAATACTTTTATTACATAGAGTCCCAATTCATATACATGTATTCATATATACTAACATCATTATTATCATCGGGATAGGTATGCACTATGCATAGTAATATTCAAACACGGTGGGCTACAATGTTTTTTCCATTCTTTTGATTTTTTGTTTTTTTGTTACTATTATTTAAACCTAATATCCAAACATAATATTTTTCATCGTCCATGATAATCTATAGTTGGATGCGTTTTAGAGACATCTTTCTTTACATAGTCCTCCCAGAAAAATCGTCGTCTTCCCAAAAGTCTTAACTATTCTTTCAGATTTTCCTTCAATATTATCTTCCTCAAAGTTTCTTGTATTTTCTTTACATGACTTGACCATTCCAGTTTTTTAATTTTAATTTTCTTTGTTAGCTATGTATAAAAATGGGAAAACACAATGGCCGTCCGTCTATATTTTTAGAAATAAAATATTATATATATATCGTTTCACATGAGTGACCGAAGCCTTAAGTTGTGCATTTATAATCCCCGCCTCCGCCTACTCCGAGTAGGGGCTGTTAATTTATCGCAAGAAATATCAAACGGGTTTTCGCCATTTTTACTTTGCTGTTTAAATAATTGAACTTGCATATATTATGATTGTATTTGCAAGAAACCGTTTACAGTAAGTGAGTAGGTACATTAGTATACTCGACATGATTATTATTTTCGTTTTTCAATTGAGACGCTTTCCACCGATAAACGTTTCCGTGTAACTTTTATAGAGTGGCATTGTGTTGTGCAATTAAACTTGTTTATACAGCGTCGAACAAAAAAATGGTTTTCTTCGGGTTACTTTGATTTAAAAAAAAATAAAAACGTTAATGGCTACTTAAGAACGCTTTTACGAAGTTCTGAGTAAATGTTATTATCAAGCAAAATTGGATCGAGCTTACACGTGGTAACAACTAAAGGTTCAAGGCGTCTCTTATGCAATATTATTGTAATTCATCCCTATTTAGCTTTGATATTTTCACCCTCGACGTGAGCATTATAACTTTAATTTGTTAAAAAGTTAGGTCGAAATGTTAAAAAGGTTAAAATATGTCAAACACATATAAAATCGTTAATTACGATTTATGACAGCAAAACCTGTACATTTTCTGATATCCTATATTTTATTATTTACGCATACCTATTGTATTAAAGTGCAAAAATGTATTACTATTTAATTTTAGAAATTAGTTTTATGTATACTAACGTGATCGTTTTTGTGTAAGTCCTACCTGTATGAGATATTGATATACGAATGGTCGTAGTTTTTAAACGACAATACAATTTTAAATTGCAGTAGGTATCTCTAATGGAAATGACTAATTTTATAGTCAGAGTGTCGCACAAACAGTTGAGTACAATAGAATATTTCTATAAATCGTTAAATGGATTTCATCTCTCCCTCGATAAAGGTACGGAATCACAATCGTCACGGAGCACGAAGTTCTGCGGTCGTAGTTGTAAGACGATAGCTCGGCCCATGACCTAGAGAAATATATTTTGCTACCTAATGAAAAAGCTTATATTTATGATTATTTTTTCATTGATCATAGACCATAGTAACATCGGCTACTAGGTCATTAGTTCTAATTTATATTGGAATCGCATATATTTTACATTAAAGTAAGTGCTTATATTAAGCTATATAAATCTATTTTCATTAGCAAATTGATGATGTTGATATTTGGTTCGAGTTGAGTTTGTAGGGTTAGTTTGTAGATTAGGTATGCGGTGTTTATTTCTCAAGTTTTCGAATTTAAGGCATTCAGTTAATTTGTGTGACTGAGTATTCTACTCTACACGATCCGCATACATAGGTGTGGGCCGCTTAAGTTCTAATTATTATTAGGTACTTAATTGATACACTTGAAAGTATCATACGATTGCTTGAAAATAAGCGAGTCCGTGTCTTTTGGAAGTTGAAAACAAAACATACATACTCGATATGTGCGTTATAAATGTATATAGGTACACGCATAACGTGAACCTTTAAATTGTATAATATAAATAGGTCCCTCCTATACCGCTATCCGCTTGTCATCGACTACCGCAATTCATCATCATCACATTTTATTGGAACACTCGAGAATATATACGAGTACGCCGTAGCGGTTTTTAAAATCGGCGTGTTTCCCTCCCGTGTTATATATCATCCCCGCCGACAGTCATACACTCGTAGGTACCAATATATATTATATGTATACAGTGACCCCTCAATCATCGCCGTCGACTGCAGGCCAGCAACGAACATTTCGACAACAACGATAATAATATAAATATTATATTATAATATTGTTGCGCCGGGGTACACGTATAAAATATTTATAATAATAATAATATCATATATTATCGGACCGATTATGCTGAGGGTCAGATATACACACACACACACACACACACATATACATAAATAAATACTACACGCATCACGACCATTATAATATTGTGTTGTATTATTACGTGTGTGTGTGTGTATTTGTGTGAGTGTGTTCGGCGTATATAATATTGCATGTGCACGAGATACAAGTATAATGTGGTGTGCGCGGGTTCAAGTGCCCTCGTTATAAAAGTTTCTGTCCGAGTATCAAAAAAAAAAAAAATAATAATAATCATAATAAAACGTGCCCACATACGCGTGATTGCTCTTTCGAGTGTCTCCGCTCCTCACTGCCCCGTGATCGCAGCAAAGACGGTGCAAAAAATTGAACATACAAAATACGAATGAAACATATTTTCCAGTCGCGGATGTCACTGCGGTGGTGGGTAGGCGAGCTGACGGCACGCCGTAGAGGGATATAACGAGCAGCTGTTCGGCGTATATAATATTATAATGTACAACTATAGTACAAGTAGGTACAATAAATTAACGACGACGACGATGATGATGATCATCATAAAAGTAATAATAATAATAATACGATATAATATAATCGTTTGGGCTGCAGCTATCATCCCTGCGAGTTACCCCCTTTGCGTTACAAACATATGCATTATGCACTGTGTACATATAGATAGTATATAATAATACCTATATGTATATTATACAAATACCACGCATTTTGCCACCATAATAATATATAATAGGTACACTAATTATTGTATATTAATATTAATATTATTATTATATATGTGTATTAATATATTAATTATTGTAAAGCTAGAATAGCCAGATACTTATTTTAATAATATAATCGATAACTTTAAGGGTTCTATATTACATTAAAATTAACCATGATTAGAAATTTGTTTCTACAAAGTACAAAATTCACTATTTTGATACTCACTGCTGAGTGACTTTCATATACATAATTTTTACGTTCCACCATATTTCGTTTGCATGCTAACTTAATTCAATTAATCATAGATGAACAGAGGCTATTATGGTTTTGACACCGTAACGATTATGCTAAATAAATTACTTGTAAAATACACGTTTAAAATAAATGTGTAAGAAAACATACTTTCTGGTTAAAAATGAATACAATTTTTTTACAGTGAATAACATGGTTAACTCTCCATAATATAACATAATATATATAAGCATGTACAAATTCCTTTTGTTTAAATATAATCACAAACCCTAATATTTAATCATAAGAAGTTTTCTCACCCGATCAACTAGTGCATATCATAATTATTGTGACACTGGGTAAATCGATTTCTATAGGTGGACCACAATGGTTTGGTAGAAAACAAAAAAGGTAATTTTTTTAAATATTTATCCAGAACATAGGTACTCATTGAAACGAACGTCGGCACTACCTACTCACTACAAAACAGATGAATATCTGACCATTAGAAACCAACTACGTACACGATATAATTTGATATGTGTACATA
Source organism: Myzus persicae (assembly GCF_001856785.1). Taxonomy (NCBI): domain Eukaryota; kingdom Metazoa; phylum Arthropoda; class Insecta; order Hemiptera; family Aphididae; genus Myzus; species Myzus persicae. The sequence continues at coordinate 97,270 of NW_019103036.1, read as the reverse complement.
CAGTGCACCCTTTTTACGTTGTACTTTTTTTTGTCCACTCTAAATAAAGGGTTAAAACTTTGCTTGTTTCCCAATGACCTTCGTCAGTTCATCTGCCACTCATTTTTTTTATTCATAACTATAATATACATTATAGTATTCTACACAGACGTACACAAATAAATGTGTGCATAATATGGAAATATCAGATGTTCCTATACATATAATCATCATAATAATATTATATAGGTAGGTACTCGTATATAGGGTAAATGTGTTTAAACCAAGAAAAAAAAGATTCCACATGACGAGAGAAGGAAATAAACGAAACGGTAGACGGAAAATACGTTCAGTCACAATATGCGTATAATATAATATATATTTTTCCAAAAATTGAGTACAAATGGTTTAATATTGTATTTTTCGGTGTATAAGTTACCAAAAGGACCGCCGACGTTTATTGCATGTTTAGTAGACGTATATACGATGTAGTATACATTCTCCAATTACATTTTGGACGAGGGAGGAAAAAAGAACTCAAAAAGATCTATCTTGGTTGTTAGCGATGACACATACATATACCATATACAGTATACACGCGTATATAATGTACAAGCGATCCATAACATTTCAAGTGTGTTCATTTTATTGTGCCAGAGATTTCTTTTTTGCCCTCTGTAAAATGCTTTATGATATAAAATATTATATCGTGTACATATATGTTTGAGACGTTTAACCATAGTCTATAAGGAGGTGTACCTACCCGCAAATATACATGACGACAAGCCTTTTGTCCCCTATAGAAAACGTTCTTAAAAAAAAATAACAAGTTTACCGCATTGTTCGTGTATGCAACTGTACAGATACTTAAATGTTTTATTTACGATGTATTCTGCGGTTGTCGGTATGGTATTCCATTTTCTGGGAATAATGCAATTTCAAAGTTGAAAAACGTCAGAAGTATAATTATTTATGCACATTATACTTTATGATTATTAACTTATCACGAAACATGTACACTTTATTTTATTTATGAACAAAATAAACCTACAATTAATTCAATGACTCAAAACTTGTACCTACAAGTGGTATATAGGTGATTGATAATTATTTCTAGTTTTCAAGTTGACACTACGATTATAATTAAAATAATTAAATACACATAAAATGTATAAAATATATTATATAAAGTGTAGTATATTAACTGCGTTATAACACTGAACAAAATACAATATTATTGTAATACAACGGTTAAAATGCTCTTGTAGCTCATCGTTAAAAAACAAAAAAATATATACATTTCTATTTAAACATATTGTGTACGGTATTTAAATAATAACACTGCCTATATTATCATAACATACTTACAGCATACCCATTAAGAAATTGCACCCGCCAACCTATATGACTATACCTATTATTATTACGATCCGTCCACACGAACACTTCTTCGATCGATACTTAAATGATTTTAAAACAATAATGGCGTAAAACGTGCAGTCAAAGTTATTCTAACGCACGCCGCTCGCGTGTAAAAAGACCGTCGATGGTCTTCGACTGCTGCTGCCGTCTACATGTCCCGATCCAGCTCCACACGCGGATGCTGCAGCTTATTATTGTTCGAGGAGAAAAAATATAACCAAAAAAAAACCCGTTGAATCTATATACCTTCTGTACCGCGTCTGTTAAAAAAAAATGAACACATTTTCTAAACCTCGGCGTGTGTATATACCTGAGTAAACAGCACTGGACCGCGCGCGTGTTTGCGCAGCCATTAACGCGCCGCCGCCGTCCGGTGCAGAGTAACCAAGTGTAACCAAGTGGCGAGCAAACAGTGTATTAAAAAACAAAACATGTATACATAATCATTTTTAATTTATTCCCGTGGTCTTTTAAGGAAAGTTAGACATTATTAAGGCGTGTACGTCTACCCGTGAGCGGTACCGTGCAGAAGACAAACACTGTACATATATATATTGTTATATACCTATATTTATATATATATTATTATGTTAAGTATTATTAAGTAGCGCACTAGCCATCCACGACTGCTGTTTACGAACGCATAATCATGTTCCTCTGGTCCATAGTGTGAAACTGTACTTATGGTGCAACACATACAATATGAATGTAACTCCACTGCATTATAATAGTAAGTGGGTATTATATATTGCTGTATTGTAGCAACTTTACAACACGGTATTTCATCCTAAAATATAGCTTTTTTACGAATAATTTATTTGATATTTATTTTTTATAATATTTTTGACATTACATTAGTGTCATTTTATTTTAATAATGCTCATGGGTTATATAAAGTTTCATTTTTTATATTTTGGGGGTGGGGGTGGTATCGGAGTACTCACCACCTATCACCATTGTATCTCTACACGCCTCGGTCATGTATAAACGAAACCGACCGACGAAAGGGGTTAAAATTAGTTTTAATTGGAGACCGTTGCCACGATGTAAATAAGGGTCGGGTGAATGTCTGTGACACAGGACACACGCGGAGTGATTTGATTTTGAATAGGAATTTTTCAAGTATAGTAGAGGATAGATTTAAATGCGACTTAACGTCCGTCGCAGTTACGTAGTACCCATGCCACGTGGCCGACACAACAAACAATAACACAACATTATTGTCAACACAAATCTAAGATTAATTAAATTCTGATTTATCGTATCAACCAATCTTGTTTTTATCCATTGTCCTGCTATTGAAGTTTCTGGCGTACACGCACATATATAATATGTATAATAATATGTACATAAATATTATAATATATTTTATTGTTTGTCCAGAAACACCATGTTCGTCCCACATAAATCGCGGTTCCATCCCATCGCGTATTTTTTGTTGTTTTATTGAATAGACTATACATACGATTATTTTAAGAGAGATAATTGACCGATATCGATTTTATATTCGTTCTGCAGTACGTGTTTTATATGAAATACAATCGGTTTAATTAAACGCCTACAAATATTTTGTATTATGAGGCTACAATATTTAGTAATGCAGTCTCAACTCACAATCAAATTAATATAATATTTACTTAAAAAAGGTAAACGTACCCATTCGTTGTTGACGCATGACTGTGATAAATTAATTTATACATAACATATGTATGGTTTGATACAAATTTAATTAAAACGTCGTATTATTTTTGGATATTAAATAAATAACTTAAGTCAGTACAATTAGATAAATATAACGTGTTGAATGTTGATACAGAATTTTCAAGTTTTTATGATAGTAATGCATGGCAATATTCAATGAAACATGCAAATATCATACAACAACACAAAATTATACGTATACCAACAATCATCATTTTTTCATAAAACGATTTACATCAATTTATTCAGTATTGCCTATTTTTAATTAAAATAATATAAAACAATTTTCAGCAGAGCATGTCCTTTTCAAGTAGAATATGATGTTAAATCGTTTAAATTTTTAAATCTTAAAATAATTTCTTATTTAGTTTTATATTATAATAATTTGTAAGTGTTGTTTATGGATGACTGTTTATAACAAAGCTATAGTTTAAATATTGTATTTTTCTATTATTTCTTCATAAACGAGATTACTAAAAGTTGTGTATCCTATACTCTTAATTATATACAGTAATTAGTAATATTGAGCCCCTTAAGTTGTAGATCATTTTATATCAAAAATATCTAAAGAAAAAATACTATAATTCTTATTAATATTTTCTATTATATCGTGTAAATAAGAAAATTGTTTACTTATTTGATGTGTAAATTTAAATTAACTTTATAGTGTATATTATACCCATACATGGGTATTTAATTAAGTATCAAAATTTGCTCTCCAGATCACCAATAGATACCTATATAATTAATAGTCGTCAATATTAAATTTTAATATTTCAAACCAAAATCCAGGCTTATACCAAACATTTTGTCAAAATAAATTTCATAAAAATAATACTTAATATTATTGTTATAATTTGTGAAATAGGACTTTTTCATTTATAGTTACAGGTAAAATAACAATTGATAAACCTAATCTTGCATAAAACGTTTAGCGTTTTGTCAAACTGTGAAGTCAAGAAAATGATAGTAAATTGCAAATTGCATAAAATAATCCAAAACTAAAATAAGGCTAGGTACGTAGAAAAATTACTATTTTAATTAAATATAAATTAATTAATACTATCGAATATTGAATCTAAAATAAGTAAATACATGTTTCAAAAATTATATAATTGAGTGAACTGTGTCATATAGTTATGAATCCATTTCATTCTTCATAACTTTACAGTACCTTTTTGATTGTGTGAATCACGGCGCCGGGGTACTTTAAATAAGCATACAATTATTGTTTTGTGTTGGTGGAATATCCAGGTATCGCTCGAAATCTCAATAAGGGAAGTTACCTACACTTTCAGTGGATTTTGACCTAAATATCGGCCACAATAAGTTTCTCTAAACAGTCACTTTATATGTGTTCTATGAATAAATCGAATGGTTCAATGTTAGTTTCAAATTCACTTCAGTGGGATTCTGTAATATAACGGAACTAAAACACAATGGTAGGATTATGTAATAACAGCGAGGCATCTGTTCAAGTATACCAGGTAATGTAGGAGTTAACCATCCATTAGTCAATTGTTTTAGTCAAGTGATATTACTGTTTAACCGTGTGTGTATATACTTTCCGATGGACTCTGAAAAAAGATATTTATTTTTGAACAAATAAACGGTATATAACGCTGTTTTCCAAATTGACTTTTATAAATTTGATTTATAATTCATAATATACTCAGCTCACATTTGAAATATATTACTCGTTTGTTGTTTGAAGAAATGAAATTACGTTTATATTCAGGAAATATAATTTAAAATAAATATTGAACAAATATTGATATGACATTCAATTTTGATTTAATATAATGTAGTATATCTATGTTAATAGTTAACACATAATATTTTATTACTGTATCCTCCAATAAAATAACTATTTTTTATCGATTTAGATCTATCAAAACTTGTAGTACCTACTTAAATATTTTCTTAAAAATTAAGTTAGCTAATACTTTATTTATTCAGTTTAATTTCTTATAAATTCAAACTCTTAGAATAGTATTTATAAATATAATACATACTAGACTATAAAAATATTATTTTTGTTTTTCGATTAATGCCGGTGAACTCTTGATGGTGGTTTTGTGTTAATTTATTAATTTAATTTTTGAAGAACTCAAAAGAACCTATGTCTCTATACATACATTTATATATTAAAAAAATTATTTTACAATATGTATAAGCCGGAATAAGTTCGCTTTTACCACTTATACATTTCATCATTGGTGCGAGATTGTATAATGTTGACAAAAGAGGTGTCGAGGGAAATTGAAAAACGGTATCACGATAACAATGGAAATCGCGAGGGAAAAAATAAGAGAAGTTGCTTCGTCACCGATATACTATAGTATATAATATATATATAGTACATTGGGTATTTTCAAAATGTATTTCAAGGAGGACGGGAGGTGTGGTGCACGAGTTAATCAGATTTAAATTGAATCGCATGTACCCAGAAAATTGATATTCCACTGCGGTTGACACGTCTATTTGCCCCGCAGGGTAGGGCCTGTGGATACTCTTTGACAAGTCTGCTGTGGTGTAATTGGAACATCCAGTCCGTAGACCGCGCCGCAAGGTAGAAACCTTATTAATTTGGCAGATAACACCTCCGGTTTTTCCACCCTGTCACTATCAATTTTCGCTTTAGCAAACGTGTAAAGTCGCGCCCCCTTTTCCTTTCACTCGTTGCACCACTACAAGAGTTGTAATATCTAATAATACTGTTAAACAAAATAATGTCTGCCATTTGGGTTTCACCACACAGCCGTATACCTACTATAAATTGTAAAGAAAATACACTTAAACAACGACTATTTTGGTCGAAGATCGATTTTTGTTTATAATTTATTCATATTTATATTCATGACTAAAAAGTATGCGCAAATAAACGATTATTTTTTATGCTGATAAAATTAAATATTATTAAACTAGGTATATAAATATTGTTTTTTATAAAAAGAAATATTGACAATCATTATTATATCTCAAATATGATACAGAAAAAGAATGTAATGTAGGGCATAAAAACATTTTAAAATTTTGAAATCTATATAGAGATCTATAGGTATGTGAAGAACGGCTTTATTGTCATGGTGTCATCGATGGAGGCAAAGACATTAATCTACATACAGAATACGTTTGAAGTGGAAATAATATAATATAATATATTTAAATGTGGTTAAATATGAACAGATGATATTTAAATGGTCAAATGTATGTATCTATATTCCACATATCAATTTCATTGTTTGCTATATTGGTAATCTTTTACTATCTAAAAGTACCAGTATGGGGAACCTGTGTGTTGTGCATTAGGTGTAACTCGTTATTAAGTAGGTCATTGTAATGGAAGCATAGGCAGAACAGATGTCATTAAATGGGAGAAGGGGTACAAAAAAGGGGTGTATTTAAACAACAGAATTATACATATTATACTACTGTACCTATACATATTAATTATTAACTCTTATATTTTAATATTTTACTCCATTAATATAGATAATTAATCAAATATCTTATGAGTTGTATGGTGAAGGTTGGAAATTGCTTCCATTGCCCCCCTCCTTGTCTTTGAATGGAAGTGTTAAATTTAAATCTAATGAAAGATCATTACAACAATTCCGGCCAAAGAAGTGTTGTAGTTAGTGAGGAGGGGGTGGGTGTTTTGGTTTTCTCGGGTATATTTATGAAAAAAAAAAAAATGTATTAAGTGTTGTATTTTATAAAAAATATGTTGTCATATAGTTCTATTCCATAGTCCTCACAAGTTGTATTCAAATTTAAATTAAAAACACCCCCTAAAAAAATCTCTACTATAAGCGCCTAAAGCGGAGACGATCTGTCAGCCTATATATATTTAAAAGTCTATTTAAATATATATAGCTATGTTATGATAATTTATTTTGCTATGATTAGTAATATGGTATAATTGGGAAAAAGCTTAAAATCAATCCAAATATTTTGACCATGTCATTCCATGTCGTAGGAATAGTAAAATACAAGGATTTACCTACTTAAAAATGACTGATCTTCATGCATCTTTTTATAGGTTATATTGATAATTATCTTTTTTTTTATTAAATACCTATCTAATTTCGTCATTTTTTAACTTCAAATTTCTATGAAAAAAATATGCTTTTATATTATTTTAATTTTTGAATTTAAATTTGCAAATACTTATGAGGAATCTATTTATTACATTTTTAAGCCTCAGCTACAAAAATTGAACATTTCTTAAATTTTTAACTATAAAACAATTTTCAAATTTCAGTGATTTTGATGAATTTTGTGAAAATTTGATCTCCAAATTTAATATATATAAAAAAAAATGTGTTTGTTTTCGTTCTTCTTCTATAGACTCTAATAGACTATTGGATCGTTTTCAATGAAAACGTTATGTCAATCGATTCATTGAGACTCAGGGCGGGTTTGTAGCTTTGATTCTCGACTCAAATCGAAAAAAAAATTGTTTTTATAATATAGGGTTGTCATTGGTTACAGATAAAGTAAGGTATATTATAGTATATATTGTTATAACAATTCATTATAGTTTTTGCCATTCGCTCAAAGCCTACCATACAATTTCATCTGACTATTTCTTGTTCCTTATTCCGTAATTTATTTTTTATTTAGATTGCAAATGAGGTATTTATTTATTTTTGTCTATTTTTTTTTTTTTTTCATCCCTTCGAAACTCACAACAATTGGTAAATCTACCAGCGTAGCATGGAAAAAGGGATTACGAGCTATAGCAAGCAATGCGGTTTCAGATCGTTATTATGACACAACTACTCAAACATGTTCTATTCTGAAAAGTATTCTGCTGAAGTCGAATAGTGGTCGAGGTGGTAACATTTCTTCAATCACCCTTACCATCAAACAGTCACGTTACTAGGTTACCTAGTTAGGCACATATGATAATAACTGATATAATGATGTTTCACGAAATAAAGCGGTTGTTTACAAATTTATAATTATTATAAGTCATATTTTAAGCATCTATAATAGAAGTCATTATACGTACTCCTCAGTCCACACCAAGAATATCTGGATATTATATTATTTGTAACTGGTAAATGTTTTCTAAATCAAACGGTGATACGTCTTCACTGTCAATTACCTAATAGTATATAACAATATAACATAATGATATAATATGTTTGAATTTTCTACATATACTGTGTGTATCTATATAATCAGGTAAGCCTGGAGAAAAGTTTAAAGAGTAATCAACTGTACCCTATGTCGCTATGTGACCGCGCTTATGAAAGCACTTGAGAATTTTAAATTAATTATAATACGCAATTTAATTTATCGCCGAATATTTTTCTGACAATATTGTCAACTTGCATGATAATATAATTTTTTTCACAAGACTTATTACAATTGGAATGTTGTTAATATATTATATACGTATAACATTAAGTTATACATTTAAATGCATAATATACACCACACTCATCAGAATATGTGTATTTACTTACAAACCATTGTGTGACGATATAATATTTTGATGACTGATGAAAACCTAAAATATGAAATGAGCACGTGTCCTCATTATGCATATAATGCAGCTGCCTCGTTCTTTGCCAACGTCACTGAATTATTTTCACTCGACTTTTGTTTCGAACAAAACATCCAGATGAATAATGCGCACTCTGCATCATGATATTGAAAATAAACTTTTAAACTCTTCGTATTTGATCATTGGTTTTTTCGTTTTGAAAATTTAAATGACACCTTTTCGATATTTTGTTACGCTGACTTTTTTTCAAAATGATAGTTGAACGTTCACTATAAAAAAACGTTTCTGTATCAGTTATCCCGTTTAATAACGTGCCTGCCGTATTTTTGAGTGCCTTATATATTTGATGATTTGTGACACACTCAAAATGTCAGTGTACGATTACATGTGTAGAACACATTCTGAACAATAATAATATGATGATGTGTGAAGATGAGCGGGGTGGCTGTAAATCAATATAAAAAGAACAACGTTGATTTCGACCAGTGTTACACTCCTGTGGAATCGTATTTCAAATGCGGGACGAACGAACAAAAAAAACTTCAATAGTCAATATACTACATTTTATTTAAATTTTAAAACAGTTTATAAACACAGTATAAGCAAACGTTTGTATTTTTAAATAAAAAAAAAATAACGTAGAAATAGTAGAATCCTATAATAATAATAATAATAATAATAATAATAATATGTTTAAGTGCTACGGCTACATTCCGAACACAATTATTATAATAATAGGCGCTTAAAATAATATTAAATTTATATGTATAATATTAATTACTTATATTGAGTTTTATATTAATATTATTTACAGTCACTCATCAATACTTTGCGCATTGATATTAAATAATACTGTAGTAGTACGTAAAGGTACATGTTATACCATATAAACGCAATACACAAACAATGCCAGTTGAACAATTAACTGCAAGCGCGTGTATGTGTATAGCTTATTGTAGTATTATATTTAATAATAATTGTTTGAAAGAATTATCTTATAAAGAGATGGCGAACATTTTAAATTATTCAAATACATTTCAATTTAACGCTATAACTGGTTTTCTAATATTTACATACAAGCATTTAGCTGATATTTTTCTCTTTACATTGTAAATAATTACACTAAAACTCTAAAAACAATTTTCTCAAAGCAACCGTACCTATTTGTACTGCTGTATAGGTACACGTAATTATTACAAAAATGTAGGTAATAACTTTTGTTATAGAAAATGTATCTTACAAAACGTAATATTATATAGGTACTGTAATATATATTTTATAAAAAAGTAGGTACTCAAGGAAGATCTGCACGTGTTGAAATTCAGAAATCGTAATTGTTTCTACACTATATTCGAACAATTCAGCTTTTAATCGTTCACCCCCTGCGTACAGCAATTCGTCGTTTATAGTACGCCGTCTTCTATATACACTCGTATAATATATGCGTCCGATATTAAACTACTCAGTAAATTCACAAATGCATTAATGCTGTTGAATCAAATAAAATGCTAAATGATTCATGTATTGTATAATTACGTTGTATACGCACCGAGATCGAGAAGCAGGAGGATGAGCAGGATAAGAAGAAGTAGGAAGAGATAAATTTCCGAAGGTTTCCCGGATTACTATTTTTTTTTTATCAAAAAACGTTAATTGCTGTGACCATCTGATCGTTGCTCTACAGTCTACACGATGGTGTGTGGATGTGTGGATGGATGGTCGGAAGGATAGTTGGATGTATGAACGGATGTGCGTGGACGGGTGCGGATGCGACGCTGCGATGCGTTTTCATCAGTCCGAGTACGACGTCTTGTCGGAACCGGGTGACGGTGACCGCGGTGAAGTCGCTGCCTGGTTCAGGTGGTGCGACTGGTAGGTCATGGCGTGCGGGTGAACAGTGGTGAGGTGGTGCAGTTGCGGCTGTAGATAGTGGTGAATCGGTGCTGTGAGGAAACGGGGCGCCTGCTGTTGTTGCTGCTGCTGTTGCTGCTGCTGCTGCTGGTGGTGATGGTGGTGGAACGACGTCATCGCGGCCGCGGCCGTGCACACCGTGGCCGCGGCTGCGGACATGGGCGAGAACGCTGAGTGCGAGTCCATGAGCGACGGATGTCCTATGGTCGGCAGCTGATCCGATGAACACATCTGAAACAAGCGACGTGCAGGTCGGGTGTTACGCGTGACATGGACATATCGTATAATAATTGTTAAGCGTTTGTCGGTACAGAATGTGGGTGGAGGTGGCGGGTGTGTGTGAGAGAGAGAGATAGTGCTAGATTGCTATTAAACTTATGAATGCAGCATAGATAATAGCTGTAGCTACAGACAGATATGTATATAATTATTTTAATTCTTATTAGTTATTATACAGCGCCACGGCGGACGGGCGCGCATGACGCTGCAGTGTATTCTCATGTACCTAAAGAGAGGACGACGACTACAACAATAATAATATAATATTATTATGTACCTACATATTACGGTATAGTTTACACATTATAATATAATATAGGAACCAATATTCTTTACAATATGGCCGCGCGTCAAAAGGGATCGACCCTAAATGCGTTTTCTTTTTTAACATCATTATAATATTATTGTGTCGCGTACGAAAAAAAATAAACTGTACGGGTGCGCGTACATACAAATTGACAATATAAATAATACATCACAATGTGACGTGTACGTATAAAGGGTACGAGCGGGTATTTTTTGAAAACCCGACTACACCACGAATTGTCGAATTATAATAATGATAATATGCTCGAGTAAGCGTCGAAAATCGGGTTCTCCCGTGAGCGTGTACACCGCGTTAGGACGAGAGCTGTTAAAACGGTAAGACTAGACGCCATTATCACCACCATCTTTGGTGCATAATCAGATAAGTATTTGATTATTTCATATATTATTATTTGGATATTTCAGTTTAAAACATATATAAAAGTAGGGAATAACGGTGACCAGAAGTGTACCGCTGTTAGAAGAGAAGTGACTTTGCTACATCAATGAATGGGATGATATAAATATATATATAACGATTAACATTTAGTAGTGGATTTTCTTTTGATATGATGATAAATTTATTAAAAGTTGGTAAGTAAAAAAATTCATCATTTTACAGTACTCGTTCAAGCAATATATTTTGTATCCATTTAACACGTTTTCCGCGTATTACAAACTTCGATACAAATATTCATTATAGTTGTTGTCTACAAACCCTGTTCGATTATTGCCGTCATTTATATTTTTGTATACCATTATGATACATTATAATGTCAGTCATCGATATTATGGTCATAACTAGGGCTCGGATTTAAATGTCCTAAAAATTTTAAACTTATAACTTATAATTATTATAGTTTTAGTATTAAATACGTCTTTACAACTTCAGAAAAAATTGAACAACACCTAAAGTTTTTCATAAATGTTATATTATTTTAACTATGCCAAAACGTAAAATATGTTTAACGATCTTGAATTAAATTTATAGAGAGTTTAAAAAACTTAACATGGATTTTAGTACTTTGGTGGTTTGTATAAATTCTCAGCGTATTCAAAAATTCGCAGAACAATTTATTGAACTAGTAATAATGTATTAATTATAGATATCAATAACTTGATGTGTTCAATACAATATACAATAAGTATAGGTAAGCCATAAAGTAAATATTAAGAATTGGTAAACTTCTATTTCACGTATGTTTCTATTAATACTATAAGGTTTATGTTATTTTTCTTAAATTACGATACATAGATCTTATGCATTGTATGCTTGGAAACTATTTACAGGATGTGCATCTTCGACGGTCAGATAACTCAAACTGCTGCCAATTTTCCGTTAGGTTTTTGATTTTCTAAATGGTTTCGATTTGACTATACAATACAACATTAACCTAACCTAACCTAACCTTTGCAAACGAATTATGGTGTCGTTTATTACGATAGCGTGCAGCGTGTTTCTTAAACCGAGTTCCGCGGAACCATGAAGTTTCGTGAATAATTCGAAGGGGTTCTATTACTCTTTATTGATTGGTTATTAATATTAATTTTTATAGAGGTTCCACATGAAAAAAAATATTATTGTTTGGCGTTCCGTGATCTTAAAAAGTTTAAAAAGAGGAACACTGGTCTACCTAATGCGTACATATTAGGTATATAATGTAGGTGTGGTACTTACCATGAGTTCGATTGCGTGCAATACGTCTCCGTTGCACCTCTGCAGCACGTTTTCGATGTCCACTCGTCTCTTGTAAGGGAAAACGCGTCGGAGTACATCGACGGCCGACCGTCCGGCAGAGTTGACTCCGGCGGCTGCGGCTGCGGCGGCCGCGGCGCTCGATTCCAGGAAACTGGAGAAATTTGGATAGTTCGACGGCAATCGGGAACGGTCGGGTTCGGTCGGCGAACTGGAGTCTCTCCGTTTGGGCAGCGACAGGTTTTCCGGGGCAGCTTCGTTGCTACTCTCGTTGCTCTCCACCTATTAAATATAATATATTTATAGATCATGTAGACTGGATGAGTAAGTGTGACAAAATGTTTGTTTCTAATGTTTACGTATAGGTATAACATTTTTAGAGGCCAAACCTATTAGACAAAACCATTCACATATTAGAATTTGTCTCGATTGATTACCCATAAACACATTTAATTTAGTATTTCAAGTTATCAATATGTTTAATATTTAAATTTAATTTTAGAATGGCAATGCAAGAAACACTTATAGTTATAATTTTTAAATACTATTGTGATATAAGAAAGTTGGAACTGATTAACATTTTACACCATTAATATTTTATTTCACAAGAGTACCTACAATATAATTTTGGAGAAAATCAACCCTAATCAAATATATATTTTTCCTCGAAATTATGAAAATTAACAGTTACTAAATGTTATGTGCAAGTATCATTCACATTATGAAACACCATAATCTCATACTTTATTAAAGTTCTATTATTTTAAAATTCTCAACTACTATACAATATAGTTTCACCTAACTATAATTCGTAATTAGTATATGTCTTGCCACTCAGTGGAAAGAACATATTATGCATGTATAACCACAATTCATAATAATAATTATCTATATATTTTATATACGAATGAATGCGACCATAACGCAACTATACCTAGTATTGAGTAAAGTTATTATAATTTTATTCGCAATACCTATTATACTATAAACAAAAATTGAAACATCAAACTTACCTCCGATCTCGTGGGACTGTTGAATTTGGCGGCAAATTGTGTGGACGTTACTTGGGTCGGGGCGTTCGGCGATACGCTGGACGATCGGCTTCGTGTGTTTTGATCTTGTGTGCCAATTGTTTGGTCGTGTTTTGCATTAATGGATTCTTCCGAACTGAGGCGCGCTCTTTTTTCGTCTAAAATCGGGCAAAATTCGAAGTTGTTTAATTAATGAATTCGGAGACGTATAACTGCATAAGGAAATACGAAAGTGCGAATGTTTGAGAAAAAATCCTTATGGATATTGCAATGTTATTATTATGTGACGAGAGTACTTGACGTGTTGAACGTAATAATATTATTATTTCAATTAATTTCATTTTTCTTGCGCTAACCAAATGCCATGCGTGTCAAACAGCATTCAACTCTTATCGACCCTTATACATATACTTAAAAAAAAACAAAGTGTATACACATAATACAATAATGTCAGTACGGACGAATACAACATATTATTTATAAAAGTCAAAGGTATACAAGTGTAGAGTATAATAATATGTGGTTAAAAAATAATTATTATTATTGACAAATCGTTAATCACGTTCGATTTGTATGTGCGTTTAACGTGTACCTATATAATATTATAATATCATTGGGAAATGGAATAAAAAAAAAAAATAATAATAATACGTAACGTTTCGAGGCTTATATATTATATTGTGCGTGAGTACGAGGTGGAAAAAAATGTTTAATAATACAACGTTCGTCGAAGATATTCGAGTGTATAATCATGTATATGTGTATATTAAAGTGTGTATGTACATAGGCTTGTATGGTGTATATGAAATGCGGCAATTATTTTTTTACGGCTGAAAAAATAACACATCGACGATGTAGCGGAAGGGCGATGAGGGTGTGGAAGAGGGCGCGAGATGGACGGACGCGGGGAATGCGAGAGAGTGAGTGAGAAAGAGTGAGGGAGCATTTAAACTAACGCGGGGGTGGCGGGATTATAATATAATAATATGTCTAGTATGGCGATCGCGCTCTTAAAAGCCCGACAACCCCCTTTTGCCGCGGGTGCAGTACACCGCATAAGTGCGGAGTGAATCGCCCGAGTACATTATAATATACAAAATCTCTATTGTACAAACTCGGCTGCGGGATTTCGTTATTATTGAAACGTTTAAATAGGTACCTGCGCGGCAGTTGTTTTCTGCACAGCCATATATGTATATATATTATGTAGTCGAGTATATAATAATTATGTAGGTGAACTACCACTGTGTACATACATAATTTTATAAACATATGAATATTAAGTCAGTAAGTCACAACAGCTTATGTACAATGTTCACATATAAATATACATAAATATATATATCATACATGTATACGGTGGTTCAGGCTTCGAGGGGGGGGGGGCACTCGACGCTGTACAATTATTGTTTACGCAGAACTATAATATATCACGACCATATAACCAATTACCCAACTTCCTATAATCCTACCATGTATTATTATATTATACATTATATTTGTACCATCGAGACTACGGTATTGTTATTATTATATTATTATTATATTACAGGTATACGTAACTTTACGTTTAACGGTGCTTTAACGAGTTTAAGGCGTACTTGAAAGTTAAACGTTATTATTTTTTAAAAACGGTTTCTATATTATATTGTCATTATTACCACTGCTATGTATAATGTTCCCGGAACTAAATTAAAACCAAAAAAGCGCATTAAATTATAAAAACACAATCCTAAAAGTTATTTATTATTGTATATAGGTACTGTATTTACCTCTATTGTATACATATTTATTTGAGTTATCAGAGGAAAACAAATTACAAATAATAAAAAAAAAAATACTTGAATAAAAGTATAGTTAAAATTACGTAATTTTTCAAATGTAATGTGAAAATCATTATTTTATACCTAATTATTATTTTTTTAACTATTTCTAAATGAAATATTCTCATATGTCAATTTCAAAAATATACTTATAATTAAAAAAAATAAACTTTACGTGTAGTAAAAATGTTCTATGAAAACTTTAGGTATACATCATAGTCGAGTTAACAAAATATATAGTTGTACAGAATTATCACAAATATATAGTTTCATGCAACTTTTATTCGCAAGTTTATGGGTACCCACATACTATAGTTTATCTCCTTATAGCTTATTATTTTTTTTTAATTGCAATATGTGTACCGTTTTCGAGTGCACTCTAGTCTTTAAGTTATAATTTTTAACAACAATATATCGAGATAGTTTCATGTAGTCGTAAGCATTTCTATTAAGCTGCGATTTTTAACCCTCGGCAACTGCTCTTTTAACATAAAAAAAAACATAACGCCACCCTTGGCATACTCAACCACTCAAGTAATATAATATATACGTTTATATTTTTTCACCGTCTTTTGTTTAAATGAACGGTGGTTTGTATTCGTTTATTTTTAATTTAATAATTTGCTAGAAAAAAAAACACTATCTCGGCGAAGAACACAGTGCGTAGCTGATATTGTGACCAAGTGCATTTCAAATGATATTATTGTTTTATCGTGTAATATCTGCGGCAAGCCAAAATTTGAATCTGTAAAAGCAATTACTCAGCTACCACTTTTTGCGAATCCTTTCCACCCCACGAATAACTGCTCAAGCGTTTAAACTCGTAAGATAACATTGTGTAAAACCACGTCTTTGGAACATTCATACAATGTTATCTGTTTAACAAAAAGTTTAAAGTGAGTTAAGGAGGGTAAAGAGTAGAGGTTAATTGGTAGTTGTGTTTAAGTTGTGTGTGCGTTGTTTTATAATAACCTCTTGGCCACCATTGTGAATGTACGCATACAACGCGGCTCTTAATAAGAAACACCCTTCCCCATAAAGTATAATATAATATGCCCACGCATACATGTATAAGTAAATATGATATATACGTACACACACCTATATAATAATACTCCCGGAACAATGAAGACGATTAGGGGTGAGTTGGAAATCGTATATAATATACTTAATATAATAATGCAAGCAATTGAGGTCAAGAAGAATTCTGCGGCAATAAAAGAGGAATTCGGATAATGTTACTAGTGGTTATTATGTGTGCGGCGTGTGTACGTTCATATATACATCACGCACAGTCATAAACAGGGTCTTCTGTTTTCCTCGTCACCCTCGTTATCAACGACAGCCCATAATAATTATTATATATTTCCTTCGGTTGGCAACATAAAATATTTTCGCAGACGTCATCGATCCACCCGTCTTGCGTCAATTAAATAATAATATATTATGTTCCTTTATTTTATACCGTAGTTTTGTGCGTAATGAGTATATTATCATGGGCATGCAGTGTGGTTAGAAAATGCCTAATTTTTTTGGAAAATATAATTATTATTATGTGTTATTTTTGAAATATTATGACATTTTCACTCTTCGAAATTTGTAGTAAGTTTCCAAACTAAGTTTGGTGTTAATATAGTTGTATAGACTATTAAAACTGACGTATTTTTTTCACATAAAAATGTATGCAACAGAATGTCAAGCACACAAATAAGTAAACACGTTATTCTTTTTTTGACTTCGTATTTCAGTAAATGCGTCCACGATTCAATGTAATATTATCCTTCGCTATTTAAACTATGGGTGAAAATGAAATTGTGTCTATGACGTATTGTTAATTTATGTAATTTAATTTTTACTGATAATTATTTTGCGTGACATAATAGAATCACAAATCCAAACGGGTAAACATGAATATAAGTTAGGGATATAATGTTTTTAACAATAATTCAATAAACTTCTATGCCAATGAACGAGTGTGAAATTCGTTTAGGGATGTTATAAAAATAATATGAATATACCTGGACTTGATCTAGCAGCAGCTGAAGATGACGACGATGGTGGTGGGTATATCAATCCCAGTTCTCTGGCCTCGTTTTCCTCTTGAGCCTGTTGCCGCCTTAGAGCTACTTGGGCGGCCATAACTCTCTGTCTTTCTGCTATCAATGTACATTTTGCACAAGCACAATCTCTCCAACGGCAGTAGCGTTTATGTCCCTAAATAATAAAATAATACTATTTATAATTCATAGCTATTTCAGAGCTTCAGACATAATAATATACAATTTTATTTGAAAATTGAACCACACATTTTCTACTTCTATAGGCACATCTTATGATATAAAAGCATGTCCAAAGCGTGAATATAACCTAACCTAACCTAGTCATTACGTCATAATTATTTTAAACACAATTTAAAATATTTGAATTTATTGTAATAATTATTTGTTTTACTAATCAAATACATCTGAGAATTAATAATCAATGGTTTTGCAATATTTTATACACGGCCTTTAAATAGTTGTACTGAATGTTAAATCAATATTAGTTCAATGACTTATAATAACATATTTTATTAAATATAACACCAGTAGTTGAATATATTTTTGAATGACTACAAATAAGAGAGAAACTCAGAAAATAGCAACCACAATTGCTTATTGTTTTTTAGCTCCTTATTTTTGGTTGAAAACCAATATTCATTCATATTCATGAGATCATCATGACATTATGCATAATACATTACACATGTTGTAACTATGTATTATATGTATAAGAGAGAGCGCGTTATTATTAATTATGTAAGTACATATTGTACATACAATATACATATTTAATATTTATGTAGGTACTTACATTATTCATAAATATTAGTAATAATATTTTATTATTTGATTATAATGTGTTCAACAATATAAAATAATTTTGATTTTTTAATTTAATGGGTTATTGCGCCGTAAGTGTCCTACCTATTTGTATGATTGTATACGTATAAAATATCACATAATTGGGTACATTTATCTGAATACATTTTTAAAGGTCAATCAACACTCCAATTACATGAACAAACAAATTTACTGATCTATTGATTCACTATCTTCACTGAATTTATAAATAAACATACATAGATTTTTAAGTCATTAGGAAATACAAATAATTTACAGAAGTGGAATATGCTATTTAAGTCATTAATACGTAATAAATGAAACATAATTATGTAATTAAAGCGATTTAGTTAATTTATTAATTCTCACTTACAAGTAAATTTGATTTAAATTCAAGGGATTTATTGTTCATTAAAATGTTAATTTCTGCTATTTGACGTATAATTGTAAACTTAAACGCGAACAAAGATTCAATTAATGTAAATCTTAATTTATTCATATGCCATGTAGATATAAAATATACAATATAATATTTCACTAAAAACAAAATAAAATAAAATAAAATGTAATAATACTTATTTATTTTAGACAAGTTTACTAGACAATAATTGAATTTGTCATTATTATGTTAAATTATTATATGCATAGTCTTTACTACAAATAATTACATTAAATAAAACTGTTTTCCGTACTGAGGCAAAATAAGTTTAATTAATGTTCGCATATTGAATTTTCATTAAAATTCTGAATGTGTATGCAAAAGCAAATAAAACACAAGTTATTAATTTTAATGTATGAGCAAGTTATGTAATTACGATTTAATTTACTTATTTTTGAGTTTCAAATTTATAGTTACAACCGTGTGTACGTTTATATTTGATTTTTATACAAAAGTCTGTTAAATTAATGAATCAAGGTATACTTATACATTTAAACAAAATATTGATGTTAATTGTGTATGCACAGAAATAAATAAGTTTGTCATCATTTAGCCTACAACAATTTAAATTTACAATAAATAAGGGCAACTTAAAGTTACCTAGTCTTAGTTAGTAGTGCTTTTCAAGACAGTAAATGTACAAAATCATTTTGGTTTGTAAATCGTTACGATAATATAACATATAATTGTACAAAGTTGTGTTAAGTACGTCGAATTGTCACACGTTTTATGTATAATATTTCAATCAAATATGTTTTGACAGTTTAATTAAATGCACCTATATTAAAAAGGTGTATAAAAACAAATGCTCTACAACTCCAAATTATTATACAGACATACAGTTAAGCAAAACCTCAAGAAATAATGAAGTATAGTTTCAATGAAATTAAATAAGCGTTGGTTGTTATTTAAATTCAATTACATAAGCATCAATGAAAGTGAAATAAAATTCTGATTTATGTTGACAGAATTGTGTTCGCGTTAAAGAGCTGCTTTTGCATTTTCTCTTATATAGTAGGAAAGTATATGAGTTCCTACATAAGCCGTATGTATTACAACCATACAAGATTTATTTAAATACGTTTTGAGTATCGACAATGATAAAATATGTGAAATTCGCGGAATATTTAATTTTTTTAAATTGTATTTTAGTTATTACATGTTAAATAATATTTTTTTAAAGATTGCGACACGTGAACTTAGCAACTAACAATTTAAATTGTAACTCAACTGCCAATGTCAAGATAACTATACAACAATTATTTTAATTTACGTTAGTGCGCAATTCAGTAACACATATCGAAACTAAATAAGTAATCGGTATCTAGATATCACAATAATTAGATATGAAATAAAATAAATAAACTTTTTATTTTTAACTATAGGTTTATTCAGTTGTTACTTGTTATGTCTAAAAGTAACTCTGAGAAGACTACCAGTACATTGATATTCTTATATTTACTATAGTAATAATTTATGATATGCATTGGACCTTATATATTACATATAAATATATTATTAATGGAATAGTTACATATATTATATTTTAATAATTATATAGGCTCAAAAAGATTGATTGGAACAACATGTAGTATTAAGAATTTGTACTTTATACCTTTATTTATATGTATCAGTATGATTGCAAAGTACAAACAGGGTGGTTCACCAAGAATTCTCACCCCCGTATATCCTATAATTGTGCATATATTTAAATTCTGACTATTGTAATTTTTAGATCCACGCACTTAATGTTCATACGTATTTTTGAATATTTAAATGTTAAATACCCTTCAACGAGTATTTTGCAATATATCTACAATCTACTGCAAAATTTCTATTTTTCTTTATCACTGTAATTTTAGATAATGTTTATTAAAATGTTGGTGCATTTAGATTGAAATTTGAACCAGTGGATTTTGTGTTATTAAACTTTATGTTCTAATCGTAACAAACAATATAGTCTTTAGACTTTAATAGTAGTTTTACATAAAATAATAAATATTACAATTGATAACCCCTCATTCTTTCTAAATCTATTAAACACATACGTCATGTTTATCCATGTATCTATTTCAAGCTTAATACCTCAGAATATATTTGTTTGATATTAAATTTATTAGCACCAACATATTCAAAAAAATTCACGACCTTAACAATTTGAACAAAAAACTTTGTATTGTACTCTATTTTATTGGGACACTTCTTAAATGTTTCATAAATCTAAGTATTTAAGAATAAAGCCTTTATCGATACATCTAAAATTTCAAAAATTAGAGTTTGAATAAATGTATTATTATAAATTAAAAGTGGAGGGTGAGAATTCTGTGTGAATTATCCTATACATGCATATTACATATGTTATAAATGACGATCAAAGAAAGACCAACCTAATCTATAATTTTCTTTACCATCTTAAGATCAATAATTTTGTTCGTATACGACTAATATAATTATGGGTACAACACCGATCACTAAATAATACATTATACATTGAACTTACAAAATTAGGAAGTATGTACTATATGCGAAGATGTAATCGGATGTATGACATTAGACAATATGAATTATAGAGATATTATAGATGCAGGTATGAGCATAATACATTATCAATGACTTACAGTAGTTAGAGAGTATTGTACATATAATACTTTAGAAGTCACAATTATTATGAAACTATTCTGAAGGACTGCCAGGTACATCAATTTAAGTTTCTTCGTTTTTAAAACTTAAATAACTACTATTATACCGAGTGCCACATCTATTGAAATGTCGAAAGCAATTTTATAGTAGATATATTAGTATAGTTAGTACAAATAATATGAACATGTATTGGTGTATATATTACTTGCAGTGTTCAAAAACATGGTGAATTTCATACTTTATTTGGTATATATATTACGTATATAACCTATAAATAAGATTTTAAAAAATATATTTAATTTTTTTGAACAATAATGTGCCTGCCCTCATAATAATAGGTAATAGGTACGTGACCTTACTTATGCCAAAATATCATTGTATCATTGTACAACACCTACAGTGTAGTGGTTCGTGGAGAACGCGGGGGGTTCTAAACCATCCTCTCGCCAATACGATTTATTTTTTCCTGCGTTCGCGCCCCCGCAGCAATAGTCGGTGTTTATACCGATATATACCTAGGTACATTATTACATAATATTATAACACGGACACACTCACTTTCAGGGCCGACACGACTCCGTGGTTCCTGCACCGGGCACACTTGGGCGTCCGTTGGTACCGCTCGGACGCTCGCTGCAAAAAGAACGCGGGAGACAGTCCTCCGAGAGCGGGATGCTGCGACATGAGGGCTGCGGTCATGTCCACACCGCTAGGCAAACTCATCGTTACTGCCGACGGTTACGCTTTCACAACAACGCCCGGACCATCTCGGGCCCGACCCGCGGTCGTCGTCTGTCGGGCGGGCGCGGCGATGGGGCTGGCTCCTCCCCGGAACGCCGCAAAGTCCCGCCCCTCCGGCACGCGTATATTTATTCTTACAGTACCTAGCTCTTCCGCGGCGGCTCTACACACACACACACACACACACACACACACACTATAAATATAATTTTATATACTATTATTATCATTGTATTACTTTATGTGTATATATAATATAATATATACATAATATATATGTATACATTATACATCGCTTTCGTTTGTATTTCGGCTGAACAATAACGCACACACTCGCGGGCGAGTATAATAATTTCAGGTGAACAGTACATAATATCGTATAGGTATATAAAGCACGTACACACGCACCAATATATACGCGACTATTATACTGAAATGATATAATAATAATAATAATAATAATAATAATAATAATATCACGTACACGTCCTGCGGGGTAAATCGGCGGAGAGGGCCACGTCGAATCACCGACCGCGTTTACCCGGCCAAACTCCACCCAGTTCCCCGCTGTGTATATATATATGTGTGTGTGTGTGTGTGTGTGTGGACCGGTGTAAGTATTGTATACATATATAATGTACATATAATATATACCTAGGTACTGTAAATGTGTATCATGCAGCATATCTACACACATACACACACACACACACATTATTATGTATAATGTATATATACAGGTTTACGCGTATGTAAATGGACATAATATATTATTATATAGTTATAAATATGTGTCCCAAGATGAGGCGACATGAATACACGTGCGATATTGTGCGTATATATTATTATGCGTAATGTATAAAATATATAATATCATATGGATTATGGGTATATAAGTATGTTTATATATATTATATATATATATATATATATGTCATACCCATATAATTTACATTTTTGTCGGTTATTGTTCGATCCCGGCGGGCTACATTGGTACCTATTATATGTATACATGTAAATTGTATTATTATATTGTATTATATACATATATTGTTATAATAGTCGTACCAAAAGATCTCCTGCTATGCATATCCACGATCCCCACACCACGGGCTATATTCACCAAACCACAAGCACAACACCCGGCCTCCACTATATCAATACTATATAATAGTTATTATTATTATTGTTATTTTTATTAATGCCTGTATATAATATACTGCAGGTATTTTAATTTATAGTACCTATAAGGCTATACGTAGGGTCTCATACGCTCCGTATTTTAAGGGTTTGTCTCGTATTTGAATCAATAGCATCCCGGTGACCAGATAAAATGTTCTAATATCAATATAGGTACACTATAATATAGCATTTTAGCTCCTTACTTTGAATCATTGAATTTGCCGGGGTGAAAATGAAGGCACGAATTCCAAATTTGTGGTTACGAATAAATACTAAATAATAATTAAAACGCCTAACAATAGGTAACACTTAATCGATAACGCACAGGACAAGCCGTCTCTGGGGAGATTGGAATGTTCTATAAATAGAAAATGAGGGACCGGCAAAATTGTGATTTAGGCCACTCAATACAGTCCATCTCTCACATTACAAACGCCATGCCTTCCCCGTTCTTTTATGTATGGAACACTGGAAGAACTCCACGAAGTTACTGAATAGGCAGTCAACTGGATAAAGGTAATTGACAACCAAATGTAGAGACTTAGACACTTTAACTACATCACCGGAAAGTTACACTCAGTATTAAATTCTTAATAATATGTGGCTTTGTATTCTGATAAATAACTGTAAAAAAATATGTACCTATACCCTCCTACAGTAATAAGCATTATAAATTATAATAATCATTGTACACAAACCTATCATATCTATTGAATCTATTAATTAAAATATTTCACCTAGAAAATTCTGCGATAAGTTATTACTTCCAATCTCTAAACCACCCTTATCAAATTTCCAGTGAACACCACTCTTTAAAAATTGTGGAAATGCAAACTAGCTTTCTATGAGGCTGTACCGAAAAAAACAAGCACATCGCTTACTGAAAGAGGACACGAACGAAACTAAATTTTACGCCTAGCTCGCATATGCTTATATTTTGTATTTTAATTTCTTATATTTTCAATATTTTGATTTTGGTTGCATCACTTGAAATTGATTTCACAGTTCCAGGAGTCTTCTGAACATAGGTATAGTGATCGATATTTTAACACCTAATGTAAATTAAAGCTAATTAAAACGCTTTTCTACATGTGTGATAATAATATTTATCTCTTATCTATAAGATAAGTGACTAGTTGTATCACAATATTGTACTACATATAATAAGTAACATAATAATATTAGGATTACAATTATAAATTGTTAATTAACTGTTTGACTTGATGCAATTTTCCAATCTATAACATTTGAGTACGGGCAGCGGAAAGATATAATATTAGGGTGTGAGCCTCATACCAGCCGATGACCGATTTTCAATACCTTCAAAAACAATGCATCTGCTGCGTATACATTTCTCTAAATCCATATACTTAGGCAAACCCGTTTCCTGTTGCCTTAACCAGCACTCGTGACTCGTGATAACTATTGCATCTATCAGACTTGCAATTATGGTTATCGACTAAAGATACCAACGCTCAACAAACAATAGTTGTTTAATGGCTTTGCTAGATGAGCACACATGTATGCATGCAGCGTCTAAAGTTTGATCTAGTTCTTAGCGTCTAGTCCACTGTCCACTAGCCACAAGGATTAACAAATCAGAGACTAAGGAACATAAGACAATCCTAAGGTCTAATTAGGACCTAACATAAGAACAAGTTGGCAATCGCATAAAAAAGTGCTAGTGTGCGACTATATGAATAAGTGCTCTAATCTCATTATAAATAATAACACACAGTATCGGGCATCATTTGTTATTTTATAAACACCGTTCAAAAGTAGACATTTCACTATTATACTTGTACTATATATAATTTTTGTTAAAATAAAATGTTATAAAATGTACAATTAAATTTTTTACAATGGCTAATAATAAAAAAAAAAAATGGACAATAATATTTGTTTTATTTTTGACTCCCCCTCCCTCTGAGTAGGTTATAGATATATTTTAGTAAATCGTTTATTTAATTTATTACCACGATAACAAACAGACCGTGTTTAAATACCCACTGAAATAGCTCGACCACTTGTATGCCATATAACTATTATAGTGTCGTCGATAAAAAGAGATGTTTTGGCTAAATAGGTATCCGAATTCTAAACCACGGCTATAGCTGTCTATAATAATAGCCTTCTGTCTAAACTTTTTGAATCAGTTGATAGTAGAAGTGATAAGTACCCCCGGAGATTAAAATTTCATATTTTTTACATTTTATCGTCTGCACTTTTAAGAAAATTAATGGCTGTTTAATCTGTTCTATGTAAAATTAACCGACTTTATTCGACAAATAAATAAGCGTCCTTGGTTCCTTCCTCGGCTGGTGACAAAATTTTGTGTTTTTTTTGTTTGTCAATTTACAATTGACATACAATATAATAATATGCCCGTATTAGATAGTCATTGTATATTTTTTTAAGTTATTGATTTTATCTATAGATTTAATAAATAATAATTTAAACTGAAATTTACATTGATGTATCACAATTTAGGTGTACCTATCTTCATGGAGATCTTGGCAAATATTTGAAAAGTACTGGGAATTTTTATTTTTGACTCCCCAAAAATATCAAATAGATACCAGATTCCCCTACCAGAAACCTTTATCAAATTTGCAACCAGAGCATATTTTTCTACTAAAAAAAGTGTTTTCACTTTGCAGACAAGGCCGTAGCCAGGGGGGGGGGGGGG